>NC_052359.1:36070841-36296285 GCF_009727055.1 Benincasa hispida
CCGTCCTCTAGACCTTGCGGAGCGTCCTTCACTTCCTCTTCGGTCATTCCTTCTTCGGATTCTTCGGTGATTGTGATGTGGTGGCACGAAGTTTCGCCTTCCTCCTGCTCTAAATTTCCATTATGAGGATTGGTGAAAACAATGTCGTGCCCCTTTACTTTGAGCGTGACCTCACTTGTGTTTAGAGTAACGAAGGTCTTTCTCTTCATGTGTGAGGGGACGGTACTTCGGATTTCTCCATCGCTTCTTGCCTCTCCTGATGGCTTCTGGTTTGATGACGCTTCATTGTTTTTAAGGTCAATTCGTCGCCAGATGGACGCTTGAGGTATCGGCCCCCTTTTTCTTATGGTCATTTCGGGGGCATTAGCGCAGGCTTTTGCCTTCTTCTTTGTCTTACTAGGGACATATTGGTCGGGATCTTCAGCCCTCTTGTACTTCAAGTGATCAAAAACAGGAGCGTGGGGTTTTCCTTCGTTCTCCGTCAGAACTGCGCCTAGTCTCTCGAAGGCTGACGGTCGCTCTACCACCGGCAATTGACAGATGATTTCCTCATTTCCTTCATTTGGCAAAGTCAACCTTCGAAAAACTGAACGTCGAGTAACTCTGGGAATAGTAAGTGGGTTTTCCCTTTCTGCTTCTGTCCTGCTTAACCTCTCAAAGACCAAGGCGCGTGCAGCAGACGGTCTAATACAGTCAAAGTTTGAGGCTCTTTTATCTTTGCCCTTCTTTTCTCTTGTATCATCGACTTCTTCTACAGTGATATGATTACTGTTGGCCACTTTCCCCTTCGCCTTTCTGATTATGCAGATTGGCTCTGACGGCTCATATTCGAGTCCCGCCCTCGACGTGGGTATAGCGTGTCCTTCTTGCAAAAGCTTCTTTTGAGTTGGCTAGAGTCGTGGTTGTTCATAAATCTTCAAACTCTTGAACTCAGTGTGAGCTGTGAAGTCGTAGCCCACCTTCGGCAATAGCTTGTAAGCCTTGGGATCGAATCCGTCTTTAGTTCGCCTCTCGGGCAGCTTTAACCCTGTCACTTCCACCTCCGGCTTGTGGACTTCCTGCTTTGTTATCGGCGTGAGGGGTGTGATGAAACTCTCCTTTAGAATTTCTATGTCTCCGATCTGCAAACCTTTTGAGCATTCCGTAAAAGGTAACTCACTCTTTTTTCGTCTCAACAAAGGGACATAGCGCAAAATCAGAGGTTTTGAGGTTTTTTCGCCCCTCACCAAGGGTGTTTCTCCAACGTCGAGGGATATTCTACACTCTTTAGAGTTGGAGACTTGTACCTTGCTACCCGCCCTTTTCTCTGTGTCTATTGNCGAAAGCGTCGTTGAGCTTGCTTAACGGGTCGACACCCCTATTTGATCGCGAGATGGTGGACTACTACTTTTGGATCTAGTCCCGACATCTCTTTGTATGACCAGGTGAAAACATCCCTGTATTCGGTAAGCTGACTCATGTACTCATCCTCTTCCTCTTCCTCTTCCAAGAGGGACGCACTGATGAAAGTCGGACGCGGATCTTCTACAGTGTCCAGATTCACCTCTTTTAGCTTGTCCACCGTGGATTGACCACCGTCCTCTAGACCTTGCGCAGCGTCCTCCACTTCCTCTTTGATCATACCCTCTTCGGATTCTTCGGTGATTGGGATGTGGTGGCACGAAGTTTCGCCTTCCTTCTGCTCTAAATTTCCATTCTAAGGATTGGTGAAAACGATGTCGTGCCTATTTACTTTGAGCGTGCCCTCACTTGTGTTTAGAGTAACGAAGGTCTTTCTCTTCATGCGTGAGGGGACGGTATTACGAATTTCTCCATCACTTCTTGCCTCTCTTAATGGCTTCTGGTCTGATGACGCTTCAGCGTTTTTAAGGTCAATTCGTCGCTAGATGGATGCTGGGGTATCGACCCCCTTTTTCTTATGGTCATTTTGGGGGCGTTAGTGTAGGCTTTTCCCATCTCCTTTGTCTTACTAGGGACATATTGGTCGAGGGGATCTTCAGCCCTCTCGTGTTTCAGGCGATCAAAAATAGGAGCGCGGGGTTCTCCTTCGTTCTCCGTCGGAACTGCGCCTAGTCTCTCGAAGGCTGACGGTCGCTCTACCACCGGCGATTGACAAATGATTTCCTCATTTCCTTCATTTGGCAGAGTCAACCTTCGAAAAACTGAACGTCGAGTAACTCTGGGAATAGTATGTGGGCTTTTCCTTTCTGCTTCTATCATGCTTAACCTCTCGAAGACCAAGGCGCGTGTGGCAGAATGTCTAATACTGTCGAAGGCTGAGGCTCTTTTATCTTTGCCCTCATTTTTTCCTGTATCATCAACTTCTTCTGCAATGATATGATTGTTGTTGGCCACTTTCCCCTTCGCCTTTCTGATTATGCGGACTAGCTCTGACGGCTCATATCCGAGTTCCACCCTTGACGTGGGTATAGCGTGTCCTTTTTGCAAAAGCTTCTTTTGGGTTGGCGATAGTCGGGGTTGCTCATAAATCTTCAAACTCTTGAACTCAGTGTGAGTTGTGAAGTCATAGCCCGCCTTCACCAACGACTTGTAAGCCTTAGGATCGAATCCGTCTTTAGTTTGCCTCTTGGGCAGCTTTAACCCTGTCACTTCCGCCTCCGGCTTGTGGACTTTTCGCTTCGTTATCGGCGTGAAGGGTGTGACGAAACTCTCATTTAGAATTTCTATGTCTTCGACCTACAAACCTTTTGAGCATTCCGTAAAAGGTGACTCACCCTTTTTTCGTCTCGACGAAGGGACACAGCGCAAAATCGGAGGTTTTGAGATTTTTTCGTCCCTCAACACGGGTGTTTCTCCAATGCCGAGGGATATTCTACTCTCTTTAGGGTTGGAGGCTTGTACCTTGCTACCTGCCCTTTTCTCTATGTCTTTTGATGACCTCGATTGGGATCCATCTGTTTTCTTTGCTAGCAAGTTCTCTGCCGGCATAGTCTCACTGAAATTCTCACTCTTTAGGTAAATCTTTGCATCTGCGAAGTGAGACTT
Source organism: Benincasa hispida (assembly GCF_009727055.1). Classification (NCBI taxonomy): domain Eukaryota; kingdom Viridiplantae; phylum Streptophyta; class Magnoliopsida; order Cucurbitales; family Cucurbitaceae; genus Benincasa; species Benincasa hispida. The sequence goes on from NC_052359.1 coordinate 36,073,848, forward strand.
GGCCACGAAAAACGGATTAGAATTTGCTTCAACCTTCTTAATCTCGTCTTGGTAAAACTTGAAACACTGATGTAGTGTCGATGTAATCACACGATTCCCATGAATCCAAGGGCGTTCCAATAGTAGCTTGTAGGTGGTCTTTGAGTCTATCACATGAAACAACGCGTCGGCCTTCAGATCACCAATGAGGAGCTCCAAGCATATCATGCCTATCACCTTTTGGCTGCCTTGATTGAAACCCTGAATTACTAATTTGCTGTTTGATAGCTCTTCCATGAGTATGCCCAACTGTTTCATAGTCGTCTTAGGCATTATATTGATGGCGGATCCGTTGTCGATGAGGATTTGACCCACTCTCTGTTCTCGAATGTACCACTCTCTGTTCTCGAATGTATCCAGAGACATACAAAGGCCTATTATGCAATTTGGATCCAAGTAGCAAATCTTCGTCTGAGAAGCCTATGGATATGCAACACAAGGCATAAGCACGTGTTTCGAAGGTCGATGCACCAGAGGCGTTGGATTCTAACAGTGCCTCAAAGAGGGTCGTCTTAGCTTCTCGCGGGAGTGAAAGTAGGTCATCTATGTTGAATGGTGACGAACTCTTTGGTTCTCCTGTCCACTTTAATAGGCCTGGAACGGTATCTTCATCCTCCCTGACACTGACAGCATGACATGCAACAACCTCTAATGTCTCCTCTGAAACCCAATTGCAGAAGTTCTTTGGGAGGAAATCTGCTAACGTCGTCTATTGTCTGGGACGAGGAACATCCTCGCCTCTCTCGTTAACATCTTTGGGCCTCCAAGCCTTCTTTCTACCCTTTCTTTTTTGTGTCTTGATCCGTCTCTTGTAGTTTATATGAGAGCGTAGCTCTTTTTGGGTAGAGTTCAGTCTTCTCTTCTTACGGCGCACCACAAGAATCCAACCTTCGTTATCGTCATCGTCAGCGCGCTCTCCTCCATTTTGAGGATCTGTAGCTTGGACCTCCTGCTGAAACCGCACTATCATAGGTTCAAAAGTCCCAAACTGAACTGAGCTCTCCCTTTCTTCATAATATATGATTAGTACTGCCACACTTGGAGCTATCGTCACCGCAACATGATTCGTTTGGACCATCTCTTCTAGATCCAACTCTATTTTCCTCTCACGAGCAAATTTGAGGATTAATTCTTTCAGTACGAAACATTTTTCAACTGGGTGGCTAATGACTCTGTGATACTTGCAGTAGTTGGGATCATCCACTTTGCCGGCCTGTTCCGGTCGTTTACATTCTGGTAGCTGGATAAGGTGGTTCTCTAGTAGTTGGTCAAGTATATCCACAACATCAGAGTCGGGGAACGGGTAGATTTTTTCCTGTCGTTCCTTCAGGGTTAGGCGATGTCTTTCGCCTCCTTCGTCTTTCTTTTCTATCTTCTTCTTTTTTCCTTTCGGGGAGAACTTCGACGGGGTCGTATTAATGACCATTGATTCCTTTGTGGCATCTTTCACAATTTTCTCGGTGTACTTCACTTCCTTCTTATCTTTCTTCGGTTCGTGGCTCAGGAAGTCCCTCGTTCCTCTGTTGGCGATACTTAGCTCCATGTCGTGGACACGGGTCGCCAATTCTTCAAAGGTACGGGACTTTATTCCCTGCAGGATGTAGAGAAGTTCCTAGTGCATACCCTGTATGCACATTTCTACAGCAGATAATTCGGTGAGTCGATCTTTGCAATCCAGACTCAGAACTCTCCATTGGTTGATATAGTCGACAACTGACTCCCCTTTCCGTTGTTTGGCATTTGTCAACTCCATCATGCTGATGGTGTGCCTAGTGCTGTAGAAGCGATCAATCACCTTAGGCTCTAAGTCTGTATACCAGTCAAAAGCGTTTCCTTTGAGGGTTCTGACGAACTGTTTGACTAGTAGATCTCCCATTATTCCCGCATTCTCGTATGTTTCTGCGAAGTGGGCGATATGTTGCTTTGGGTTGCCCTTTCCGTCGAATTGTTGGAACTTTGGGGGTTGGTACCCTACAGGCATTCTTAGATTGTTGATCCTCTGGGTGTATGGCTTGAAATACATGAAGGAAGTTTAAGTCGGCCCTCCATATTGAGCTCTTATGGAGGTCATGATCATGTCTTGCAGTTGTTGGACCGACAGAGAGGCCACCGAGTCTGACTGTCACTCTTGATTTTCTTGCAGCACGGTCTTTCCCTTGTCAGTTGCTTTGACCGTAGGTGCTTTGCTGGATTCAGCAGCCTCTCGAGACTTCATTTTCTCTCTCAGGGCAGCGATCTCATAGTCTCGCTCCTCAACGACTTTTATCAGAAAGTTAATCTTCCTTTCCATTTCTGCCATGGCCGCTTCTGCCGTCACTTCTGCCATCATGACGGAGATCACATCTGGCGGTGAATCTCTTTTCGGCTTGCTGGAGGCGAAAATAGAGTTGTCAAACAGGGGATTTTCCTTGATGACAACCCTGCCTTATGGGGATTCCGTCATTTGCCTCAAGATATTGTAGGCAATGAGGGAGCTCTATTCTTGCTCCTGCATGACTTTTCTTGAACGGCTGCGAATGACAGGTCCCATGTATGAGTCTTTTGTGGAGGAAGCCTTGGATGCCATCTTCTTAGGTGTCATTTGCCTTGTTTGGATGCTAAGAGAGAGATGGAGGTAGAGATGGTCCCACCGGACGTGCCAATTTGTTCACACGAGGCTTCTGGAGAAACTTGTTTCGTGGAGTTGAACTTGAGTTGGTGTTGGTATTGAAGTTGATTTGATGCGATGTGGTTCGATCTCTAATACTTGATCCTTTGGTTCTCTCTCAGTTGGGTGAATGTGCTTGACTTGAAGAAGAAAAGCACCGAATGTTCTTGAAACAGAAGTCTTGGAAGAGTCTTCTTTGTGTCTTCAAGGGTCTTCTATCTTCTAGGAGTGGAATCTTGAAAGTCTTCTACTTGATGATGAATTCTCTGGACTCTCTGAATGTAGAAAATGCTTGTATCTTCAAAGGACTTCAGTCTTCAGAATGCTTGTATCTTCAAAGGACTTCAGTCTTCAGAATGCTTGCATCTTCAAAGGACTTCAGTCTTCAAGTGTGATCAGCTTCAGAAGTCAAAGAGTCTTCTGGTTATAGAGAATTCCCTATAAGGTCTCTAGAGTATAGAATTGATAACCCCTCAAATGAGGAGAGCTTATCTATTTATAGAGTTCATAGGTGGGCTTGGGCTTGGTTGATCCATAGGCCTAGCCTTTGGGCCCAATTAATCGGATTTAGGTATGATTTGAAATTTGGGTCAAATTCAGCCTATTTTTGGACTTAGTTAGACTTTGACCTAAATAATAATATCAAATTGGGTCCAATTAATCTTATCTGATTCAACGGTCATGATAAAACCACGTGGAGTCATCGAAATTTGTCTTCAACTTCAATTCAGGACATATGCCAACTCCTAATTGAGCCCAAATTTAATGATTTAGAATTTCATCATTAATTTAGTAAATGACATGGCAACTTGTGATTGGTCTAAAATTTCTCATTCGACAGGGTCATTTATTTAAAATTTTGTTCTAAAAAGAAGAAAAACGTAAATATGTAAAAGTCTAATTTAATTATTTTCATATATTGAATTAAGATTAACAACTCAATTTCAATTTATATAGTGAAAATTTTCTTTCTAAAGTGTAAAAAAAAACTACTTTTAAGAGTTGTTGGAGAATAAATTATCAAAAAAGTATTGGAATTAAATGACAAAATCAATATATGTATAAATAATTGTGTTATGTCTGACTAGGGAGAACTATTGTAATCCATGATCAATTATAATAGAGATTTTAAAAGTATATGGATTTTTACTCTTCCTCTTGAGGAGGTTTTTCCACGATCAAATGGGTTACTCTATGTACTTGATTATTATCATTGTTTCTACTTGATTAAATTTTCTATGAAGTTCACACAAGGGAGAATAATTGATAAAAATAGTACTTATCCATACAAAGTTGGTAAGAATTAAGAAAATCTTTAACACTATTGTTCTTCATCTATGATTCAAACGCTGGAGCCTGTGTGAGAAACATTATACGTATTAGTGTATATGTAACGACCCGACTCCCTAGGACTCAAGCTAGGTCGTTACTAAACACATGTATGCATGGAACTTAAAACGACACCCTTTTATAGTGAAATAAATGCTAAATAAATAAGGTAAATTTAAAAGACCTTCATTAAATTCAAATATTAAAAATCAAACGATGGGATACCCATAAATCATAAATAAAAATAAATAGGTCTAAAAACAAATCTTAACAGTAAGTTTCCAAATAACAAGACTGAAAGTTAAAAATGTAATACAATTCTTAAAACATGAGCGAAAGTATTAAAACTTATCCTAGTGGCTCGATCATGTATTCCATTTGTCATTCGTCGATGCGTGCCTGCTCCTACCTGAAACATCAACATGAGAAAGGATGAGTATTAAATACTCAGTAAGTAACCCCACTACCGAGGTCGAGCAAAATATTTATGTCCAATAAATGCAACATGAACTGAAACTCTCTACTAGTGGGACCTGAAGATTTCCCTTACATGGCTCACTCTTTTTCCTTTCCCTTAGAGTGCACCTCTTATGTGCACCCCAAGTCCTCTCTATGAATGTAGGGACGTGTACCTCTTTTGTATACATGGTTATGCATACACCTCTTTCGTATACACATAACCCATTGAATGTGTACCTCTTACTTACACATGGTTATGCATACACCTCTTTCGTATACATATAATCCACTGAGTGTATACCTTTTTTGTACACCCCAGATCCTCTCTATGAATGTAGGGATGCATACCTCTTTCGTACAAATGATTATGTATACACATAACCCACTGAGCATGTACCTTTTACGTACACCCCAGTATCCTCTAAGTATGTATCACTTTCATATACACTAGCCCTAGTACATCTCTTTCATGTACTAGCGCCCTCAGACATGCATCACTTTCATGCAGTCAAATAATCTGGAAGGAAAAGAGGTTGCATCTAACTTCATATTACATATAACATTCACAAAATCATGAGTTCTCGAAAGTCTCCTCATCAAGGTCATGTTAAATAACCTCAACATACGTGTTTAATCTAGCTTTAATGGATCAACTCTAGTACATCACTTTCATGCACTATCTCATGTAAACAATCAAAATTAAACATTTGAAATTTCATAATACATTAAATAGCCTTCACACTTTCATAATAAATCACATAAATATGTACATCACCAAATGTTCCAACTTTCGCCTAGCTTTAAGACATTCTAGTAGTGTCGCTTAACTCATAATTTAGGGTCATGCTCAATCGTCCTTTGAATATGTCTCATAAAATTCTAAATCATGCTCATACATTAACATGCTTCAGACATATTATCACATGCTCATATGTCTTTTCTAACTGTCCATTCAATCTCAGAACAATCAAAAGTATTCTTGTAAACAGTCTTAAAATTCCCAAAATAAATCTTAAATTTATCGCCTAACACAAAGACGGTTCCAGTAGTAAGATTACTTATCTCAAAATTATATTTAAGCAACAAGCAATTAATCTTTCTCCTAGCTTAGATGAATCTTGAATCAAGCCTAAACATAATTCAAATTTACAATTATTGTTTTTTAGATACTTGATTTAATAACTTCCAAATAAACCAATTATCTTCTCCTAATTAAAGAGGGTGAAAATTTAAAACCATAATTTTCTTTTTTTTTTTTTCCTTTCAAATTTCACAAAAATTTAAAATTTCTTATCCAAATATTTCAATTATTCCTTTCAATTAATTTAAAACTCTACTCAAAGAATTCACATTAAAAACTTCTTCAACCGTAACAATTTGATTCCAAATTTTAAAGATTAGGAAAATTAAAACTCAATAATTTGTGACAGTTAACTTAAAACTTCCTACAACTCGAGATGTTAGAGTATAATTTTCTTTGTTTGGCAGATCCCTTCAATTGGCTACTTGTGGCTACCTACAGTGATACCTCACCCCTTACGTTGGTCTTCACATTATGTATATCCAATTACAATTAATAGAATACTGGAAGGAAATGAGATATATATATATATATTATATATATATAAGTTTTATAATTGATCACGGCTCCTTAAGTTAAGCAAAGTAGCAACTTTTTCTTTTCTTTTTAACTAAGTAGCAACTTGGATTTAAAAAACCAAATATATATACACACACAAGCATATGACATTAAACTCAATGAAATGGTGGCGGCTGAACATTAAAATTACTTCTACAAATTAAGGTTTTAAATTAAAATATTGAACGTTATCCTCTAATTTATGACATAAACAATACTTCCTTTTCAGTTTAATAATAAAAATAATACATACATACATATATACATATTATTAAAAAAATTACGTCATATTTAAAATAAAATCAAATCTTTATAAACATTTCTCATATTTTATTTATATGTACATGTCTAAGATACTCGAAAAATTTGTATATATGATCCAAAAAATTGAATCCAAAATATTAAGTGACTTGAATTTTCAAAAAAAATTGTCAAATGACAAGATCAACTATTCTATATATATTATTAAAATTAAGTAAGAAGAAAAACTATTGTAAAAGAAAAATGGTAAGAAGAAAAAAATTAGTCTTCCATCATTGAGTTTAGAAAATGTCAAATCAATGACCAAAAAAATCTGGTTGATTCTAAAAATCTATAAAGATTTAGCGTTGACCACTACACGTTTTCAAAGGGAAGGTGGTTTTTTTTTTCCTTAAAGATTTTTATTTTTTATTTTTAAGTATAGATGGGCTAAATTTCTTAAGGTTAAAATTATAAAAGTAGTCTTTCATGTTTTGAATACCATTTAGGCCATGTTTATCAAATTGTAATGAAAGTTTGTGTAATCGTAATGAAATTTCGTTGATGGATCAATTGTAGTAAGCCTAAATCACAGACGTAATTGGATTATTTTTTATCATATTTACTTAGAATTACGAGTCTATCACATTTACTATTATCATTATCATTCGACCCTAAGCGGTAATGATAACGGTAATGGTAAAGGTAAAGTGTAATAGTAAATGTTATAGATTCATAATTCTCATATGGTTACAGTAACAATATTTTTAACGGTAATGATAATAATAACGGTAAAACCAGTGGATCCCACGTAATTTTCAAGCACAATCATCAGATTGAGTGCTCTTAGTTCCTTAATCGGATTGTGCTATTTGATTACAGATTTGGAGGCAGACTCCACAATTCATTACGATTATGGAATACAGGTAAACAACAACAAACGTAATCAATTGAGACCCACTTTTTACATTTTCATTGATGGAGTACATTTCACCTTGAGTAAACGTGGCCTTAGGGTATTTTTACCAAATCGTAATGAAAATTGATGTAATCAGAATGAGATTTCATTGATGGATGAATCGTTATAGACCTTAATCGCAAACACAATTGAATTGTTTTTTATCGTGTTTACCTAGAATTATGAATCTATCACATTTTACTGTTATCGTTACTATTATCGTTACTGTTTGACCCTAACGGTAACAATAACAATAACAGTAACGGTAAAGGTAACAATAAATGTGACAAATTCATAATTTTCATAGTGTTATAGTAACAATAACGATAAATATAGTGGATCCCACGTAATTTTTAACCACAATCAGATTGAACACATTTTATTCCTCAATCAAATTACACGAGTTGATTACAAATTTCAAGGTGAGCTCCACATCTCATTATGATTACGAAAAACAGATAAACAACAACAAAAGTAATCAACTGGAATCCACTTTTTACATTACTATTGATTGATTACTTTTCAATCGAGGTAAATACAACCTTAGTTCATAAATTATATATAAAACCCTTTTTAAGTACATTTCCAAATTTAGGCTATATATAAAATCATTTTGAAGTATATTTCTAAATTTAGGCTGTGCTAATGGTGAGGATTGGAATATGAGGTAAACATGTTGGCCTAATAAAATTATTTTAAAAAAAAAAATTGGCATGTAGTTTGTCACTTGTTTAAAAATATTCCTTTACTTTCATAAGTCCGTAAAATTTTACTTTTAATTTTTAATAAATGTTTCAAAACTATCACTTTTTGTATTACATGATGTACTTCTCTAAAAAACATTGGCGCCCTTTGGCAGCATCCACTAATTCGGAACTTAATTTGAAAGTCATATTTCGATCTGGACGTTTTCGAGATTCATATCTGAAAGAGGTTGACAATAAGTTCTTTCAAAATTGACTATTTGTCCCTCTGTTAGAGGTGTTCCAGAAATGTTTGCACGAGTTCCATACAGATTACTTCTCATCTTACGGGTCTTCAAGGATCATTTCATGCATTATGTTCGATATCAAGGAAAATCTATTCTGATTTCAAAAGATACGCCACTTCTGGTTAATAAGTGGAAATATTACCTTGTCAATTTATGGCAATGTCATTTTTATGTGTGGTCACAACCAGAAAGGATCTATATAAACCAATTATCTAAGCGTTCTCTTGACTTTTTGGGCTATATTTCAAGTGTGCAATTAAATCCCTAATGTTTTGAGTGGATGAATATCAAATGAAAATAGTGATTAGTAGTGATTAGAAGAAACGTCTAAAAAATAAAAATATTCGAAAATAAAAAAAATAAAAAAATAAATAGAAATATTTTAGAATCTCAAATAAAAATTAGGATATAAAATGGTGTGGTGGTGACTAGAACGAGGATTTAGATTGACAAACCATTTTGAGTCACCAACCACATCATTTCACGTTTCAATTTTCATTTAAAATTCTAAATTTTCAACTGTAATAACAATTTTGAAACGTTTATAAAAAGTAAAAAAATAATATTATTGTTACTTTTGAAAGGACAAAACTTGTGGTTGTTACACCTTAACTATCTATGACATATCTTAGCTTGTTAAGTTTTTGTCACATCATACATATTTAGTTAAAATTCATTTTGAATGTATAAATGTCATGTGTACATTAACAAATTTGATGAGATATCAAACTTTCTAACTTTAAGAAAGAAAATGGATATCTTATCCATTGAGTTAAACTTAAGCATGCTATATTATTATTTTACGACGTTTGAATTTTTTTACATGGTTGTTGTCTAGTTGTCAAATTTGGGTACACATGAACTTGTAACCAATTCAACATCTTTATTATATTCTAATTGATTTTGAGTAGTTTGGTTTTCTTTAAAAAAGAACTCTAGACCAAATAGATATTATAATATTCAAATATAAAAACTAAATTTAAATTTAATGGTCAAGTCAAACATAATTCAAGTGGTTAAGTAAAAAAAAATGAACCATCACCTCGTAAAATTTACTTTTTTTTTATCTATTGAGTTATTTTCTGATTGGACAAATAATTAAGCATATAATAGATTTTAATTATAAAAATGGATTAGAAGAGGCTGGTCCAAGTGAATAATTAGAGTCAAATTTAGAAAGGTAAATTAATTAAGGATATAATCACATATTATAATATAATTAAGCTTCTTCCACCAACTCTAAGCTTTACGACTTGTGGACAAACCGAGTCAACCAAGTAATGTGCCCACCATTTACAAATACAATGGTCTCCTTGGTTTTACTTCTTTAACCCTCACTTATTTTGGATATATTCGTCTTTTTACCTTTTCCTTTTCTTCCATTTAGCTCTACTAATTTTTATTTTGGTTCTTATTTATTTTATTGGTAAATTTCCAATACAATTTTTATTTCTAACCAAAATTATTCCATACAAAACTTGGATGATGTTTTAAGTAACTTTTGGGGGTTGTAATGTTGAAATTGTGACAGAAAAAAAACACAACAAATAGATCAACTTTTTTTAAATATATGGGGACTAAAATTTTTCAAAAGACAAAATTATAAATAATTGAAAATTCAAGAATAAATGAATATTTTAAAAATATATAAACTAAAATGGAATTTAATTCATAATGTAATATATTTGTTTAAACATTACTTAATTAACAATATAAAAAGAAGTAATTACTTGTGATATGTCATGTATTAGGCTTCTTAAATATAATTTAGTCAGTTATATATTCAACTAAACGATAGATATTTCATTTTTCATTCATTCATGTCGTTGAAATCAATTAGATTTTTTTAATTAATGTGATTGAATTAATAAAAATAAAATTAGGTTAAAATATATAGAATATTTTAGATTTTGCTCATAAATTTTAAAAAATTTCATCTTTTACTTTTGGTTTTGAAATTGTTCTAAAAAGTTTTTTTTTAACTAAAATAGATTATAAAAATTAACTGTTGATGTTCAAAAATTAAAACAAATATATAATATTATACACAATTATATAGAAGATTTAAGATCGTTATTTAATTTAAATATATATATTTAAACTCATTTACACATCCAACTTTTAGTTAATAATTGTCAAATCAATTTACAGGAATGATGTTGCCATGTTGGAAAAGATATCATATATGCCTTTGAATTTTTACAGATTAGTCGTTTGTTAATATCTATCTTGTTTTAGCCGAAAATATCTCAAAAGTCCTTTTTTTTTTTTAACAAATTTCAAATTTCAAAATAGGAATAAATTTTTTAGACATAATTAAAATTATCCTTCGACTTCAAAAAAAAAAAGCGGCCGATATTATTTAGATTTAATTATAAAAGTGATAAAAATAGTAAAATTTAATTAATTATAGTTTTTTTAACCATTTTTAATTTATTAACATAAGTTAACTCTAAGGACGTAAAGTAAATATTTAGTGAAAAACCAACGTTAAAAGTGTAAATCTTGAAACGTATAGACCAAATTGACGTAAAATTCAAATTTCAAGGGCAAAATTATAATATTTTGATTAAATTAAAACCAAATTCAAAATTTAAAAAGTAAATAGGCAACATTTAAAATTTATGGACTAAATAGAAACTAGATCCAATACCAAAAAGATATTTTTTCTTTATTAAATCTTAAAATAATTTCTTAGAATGAGTTGAACGTTAGTTGTTATCGAAATTGATAAAAGAACAAAATCAATAATTTTCACTCTTAAGAAAAAAACACACGTGAACATGCTTCAAAGTTTATTGAAGGCTAAGAATAAACGCTAAATTAACTAATTTTAAATTTTATTTATAAAAATATATATAAATTTAGATTATAGATGTCTATGGGTTGGGTTGGGTTGAAAGACTTTTTAGACCCAACCCAATTGTTCCGATTGTAAATTTTTTCAACCAAAATAATCTTTATTAAAAAATGAACTCAATCCAACCCAATCATAGTTAGGTTGGTTCGAGTTAATCGGGTCATTTATTTAAAATTTTATTATAAAAAGAAACAAAACGTAAATATATAAAAATCTAATTTAATTATTTTCATAAATTAAGATTAACAACTCAATTTCAATTTATATAGTGAAAATTTTCTTTCTAAAGTGTAAATAAACTACTTCTAAGAGTGGTTGAATTATTCAAAAAAATATTGAAATTAAATAAAATTAAAATCAATATATGTATAAATAATTGTGTTATAGGTAAGAAAAAAAATATTTTAAAGTTAATAATAAATTTGGGTTGGTTCGAGTTATATTAGATGAATCCATGAACCAACTCAACCCATAAAATTTTCATTTATTTGAACCCAATCCAACTCAAATGAGTTGATAACCCAACCCAAATTACACGGGTTAGATTGGATTGATCGATTTTTTCGAGTCATCTGAGTTTTTTGAACACCCCTAATTTAGATATTTAAATCAATATAATATTTTAATATATTTTTAATTCAGAACAGAGGGAGCTGAAAGTGGATATAAAAGTTAAAAGAAAAAATTATTTATATAAGAAAAAGAAATGTGGGCTAATAATTAGGACTAGTAGTCCCTATTAAAATATAGGTGAGTAGGAGCTTTAATTTAATTTAATTTAATTTAATAATTTATTTTTAGTACATCCATATCTATAATTTTATTTTGATGAAGTGGCATCCATAATATGACCACCAAAGTCTATAAACATTGAAGACGGCTTAGGATTGGATCCTTTTTGTCACATTGGATATTATTTTAATCTTTTTTTTTAATATAAAAAAAAACTTTTTAAATAAAAGGATTGATGTTCATTTTAGATTGAGAGTAAGGGTATAAATGACTTTATAAAAGTATAAAATTAACGAATTAGTCGGCCCAATCACAAAAGGGAATTTTAGAGTTTTCCCAATAATTATAATAATAAAAGAATAAATAAATAAGAAAATGTCAATTTATTGTATCAATTTAAAAACTTAAACTAATAATTGTATTAATTTAAATTCCTAAACTTTCATAAATAGATCTATTTAGACTATTAGTTAGAATTTTATTTAAGTATCTTTCATACATTTATTCTAATGGTCCATTTTGTAAAATCAACACGAAGTCTGCAATCAATATATGGATCATTTTGAAATGTAGTCATAATGAAAAGTCTAAATTAATTGATTTATAAAAATTTAAGAATTTAATTGTTTCAAGTAATAAATTTCTAAAAAAAAAATCATAAATTTCATACGATACTAATCAAACAAAATCTAAAGAGGGGTGTAACGTAATACACTTACCAAAGTTCAAGGTTTAATTGTACTGAAACATTTGAAAGATGCATACAATATATGATTTAATTTTTAAATATATATTATATACATGGTATATTATATATACTAAATGTTATTTTAATTATTCAAAAAAATGTTATTTTAATTTGTTTAAAAATTTTATTTTAATTATAGAAAGATAATTAACTATGTACATGGATTGGGTTGTGGCATATTTTTGGACTAATCCAAAAAATCGAGTTGGTCAAATTGACAACCCAAATAACCCAAACATGATCTACAATCCAACCCAACCCAGGGTTAGGTTAGTATACTTAAATTTTATCTACAACGCAATCTAATAACTAAAATCTTACAAAACTCAATTCTATCTAATAATTAAAATCTCATAAAATTCAATTCTTACATGCCAAATATCTATAATATTAATTACAAACTTTATATAAAAACAAACATTTTTAAAAGAAAAACATAAAAAAGTCTCAAATTCATCTCTTCTCAGAGAAATATGTATATATTTTATTAAAATATATGCAAGGTTAGTTGGGTTAACCTATTTTTTTTTTGGACAAATTTACCTTGAACTTTGAATGTTGTATCAATTTAAACCCTAACCTTCTATAAGCGTATCAATTTGAACTCTAAACTTTTATAATTATGTCAACTTAAAGCCTTCTAAACTTTTATAATTATGTCAACTTAAACCTTTCATTATGTTTTATTTGGATACACTTAATGAAATTAAAGGTTTGATATATTTATGAAAGTTTAGGGTTTAAATTGATACAATTCTTAGTTTGGGTTAGGTAGTTCGGATTATTTGGGTTGTCGGATCATTAAACACCCCTATTAATTACAACAACAAAAAAAAACTATAAATCCTTATCAAATATACTTTGTAGTTATAGTTGTGGATAAACAAGAAATGACAAAGATAGAAACTGCAACAAGATTGCGTAAATTTACTAAAACCTCGTTTGGTAATCATTTTATTTTATTTTTTTTAAATTAAGTCTATGGGCACTACTTCCACCACCAAATTTGTAACGACCAGACCTTTCGAATACTTTGACAAGGACCGTTACTCATAATTACACATTGACATCCAAAACATTTTGACCATTAAAGTTAAACTTGTTAAAACAATAGAGACAACTTTCAAAACAATTCATAAAGTCAATAAACAATAAATGAGCAAATAAATAAAACCTTTATTCGGGGTCCTCTAAAAACTTTTATAAAGAAAACATTCAAAACATTAAATTTTCTGTCTAACTTTAAATTCTAGTTTCAAAACATTCAAATGAATAAAAAAACATAGACTAGGTGGAAGCAATTTGTCTTATTCCCATATGGCTCTATCACGGGTCCCATCTGTCACTTGTCGATCTATACTTGTCATTGCTTGAAAAACATAAAGGAAGAAAGAGTGAGTATGAAATACTCAGTAAGTGACTCGTTACTAGGCCCTTTAGGCAACTTGTTAATTAGTCTATCTAGGCTCGGTATACACCCATCATATCAGTCATAGTGATCCCGAAGGATCACATATCAATTATAACCATGATCCCAAAAGAACACGCATAAGTCATAGTGTGTATCTCAAAGATACAAAAATTAGTCGTAAACATGACCCAAAGGAACACACATCACTCATAGTATGTATCTCAAAGGTACACAAATTAGTCGTAAACGTGACCCAAAGGACACACATCAATCATAGTGTGTATTCCAAAAGTACACAAATTAGTCGTAAACGTGAACCTGAAAAAAAACGTATCAGTCATAGTGTGTATCTTGAAGGTATACAAATTAATCGCAGGTGAGTCTCGAGGGAGCACACGTCAATCGTAGGTGTGTATCCCAAAGGTATACGATCAGCACATATACAGCCATGGGGCCATGGTGTGGTCCCAGAGGAGCACACAATCAGTCACATGTGTGCACCTGTCCAAATGAGGAAAGTTAGCAAGAATCATATAAATTTAGCATGCATTAGTTCACATATAACTATTTTGTTGTAATCACAGTCGTTTATCTTAGAGAAAAAATAAATTCCAGTATGCTCTCAGTCAATGTTACATAACATCATAATCAAAACAATCCAATCAATCCATATCATGAAGTTAACAGTCCAATCAGTCTAAAATAAATAGTCCAATTAGTCTAAAATAAACAGTCTAATCACTATCATTATGGTAGTGGCGACTAATTTGAAGGCAAATAAGTAGAAAGTCACTTACCTCTGATTGAAATTCCAAAATTAATCCAAGAAATCAATCTCCAATAGAAAGTTGAATTAAGTTCCTAACATAAAAACACAACCTTCAATTTCATCCAAAACACATAAGTTTTATATCAACCAATTTAAATTCATTCTAAAATTCTTCAATAACTTACCAAACGTTTTGTGTGCTCCAAATTTATTCCAAACTTCACTCAAATATTCAAATCTACACATAAACCATAATTTAGGATTTAAAATCTAATTTCCAACATTTATAACTAATCCAACAAGTTCCTTAGTCTTAATATTCACAAAATATGCATCACAATGCTCTGGAGCTTGTTGAACAACACACTAACTACTTTAAAGAACTTGAATTGATGCTCCAAACTTTATGACAAATCAACTTTGGTCCAAAATTTAATGTGTACTAAAGAATAAATTAAGAAATCCAAAGAAAACTCATCAAGAACTCACCAAATAAAAACCTGGCGAGCGACAATGACCGACGGATGCACAATAGTGAACGGCTAAAAGATATGAAAGTAACAGGTTGATGGTTGTATTTATAGAAGAAAAATAATCCTAATTATTTGGGATTCCATGACTTGAAGCAGTAGATAGATTCACTTTTCTTTTTAAATATGACACTTTATCTAATTAGGAAATCCATAGAAAATTAATAATTAAAGTAGTAAATAAATTAGATTTACTTTTTGAATAAGACATTTTATCTAATTAGGAAATCCATATTTAATTAAATAAAAAATCCATAATCTAATTAATTTGGAAATTTATATTCTAATTGAATTAGAAATTTCACAATCTAACTAAATTAGAAATTCTATAATATAATTAATTTAACTTAAATCCAAATTTCTCTTATCAACTCAATTTAAATTAATTATGTTGTCTAATTTGGATTTAAACTCCAAAATTAAAGAGGATAAAAGTTAAAATTACAATTTCCCCTTTCCCTTCTTAAATTTCAAATTCTTTTTAATTTCCAAAATCATAATTCTTTCTCTTTTCTTTACTTTCAAATCTTTATCCAAAATAATTTAAAAATTCCAAATCTCTTATCAAATTAATCTCAAATCAATTACATCTTTCTAAATATTTAATCAATTTAAAATCACACTTTCCTCCAAGTAAATAAATCCAATTTTTTCTTAAATTAAATTAAAATTTCAATTCTTTATAAATATCTTTAAATTAATTATCTTGCCTCCTAAATTATCCCCAATTTATTGAAATAACGCCAAAATATATCAAGATAATTTAATGAAAAATACTGGAAAAAAAAAACAAGCTAAATTTTGAGAACTAAAAAAAATAGCTTTCAAAAAGTTGTTTTTATTTTTAGAATTTGGCTAAGAATTCAACCACTATACTTAATAAAGATGCAAATAATGGTAAGAAAAATGGATGATATAAGCTTAATTTTCAAAAACAAAAAACAAAAAACCAAATGATTACCAAACGGGACTCATACTTGATATCAGTCCGATTTAAATTTTTGACGATCTCTAACAATTTTATTTTCCAAAAAAAAAAAACTTTTTTCCCCTTTTACATGCCATTTTGGCCTCTGATTTTGAAATTTTGTTTAATTTTATTCTCTATATTTTTAAATTTCAAATTTTAGTGCTAATATTCTTTTCATAAATTTTAAATTTAATCTCTAGAAATCAATGTGTATCAAAAGTTGCTAAATATATTAATAAGTCTCACACAAGAAAATACAATATGTGAATACGTTTTAAAATTTACAGTAAAAATGCTAATAAATAACCAACATTTGAAATAACAAATAATAAACTAAGAGCATAGACTAAATTTAATATTTATTGAAAAATACAAAGATGAAATTTGGGCATTTTGAAACTATATGATCTAGAATTTAACGAATTTCAAAGTACATATAGCCAAAATGGTTTTTTACTTATTTATTTGGGGAAATATCAATTTAGTACCCTAAATTTTATGGTTGTATTAATTAAATTTTTGAACTAATAAGTATCAATTTAAACTTTGAATTTTCATAATGTATCAATTTATACCATCCAGATTTCGTTTGACCGATATGGTGTGAAACTTATGGTTTGAATCAATTCGACTCCTAAATTTTCACAATCTAATCAATTTAAATCTTTCATTATGATTACCTTTGAAAATAATTCATGCCCTTGATTCTCAACCATCTGTAGGCTTTTTCAAATGTTGAATTTACAAAATAAAAAATTAGAGTAAATGCATGAACAATTCTCAACGGAAATAGTGATTAAGAGTCTAAATTAATCTATTTATGTTAGGTGTTTAAATGATACAATTATAAGTTTCACACAGTTTTCTCAAACAAAACATAATAAATGATATAAATTGACACACTCACAAAAATTCAACGTTCAAATTGATACAATATTATTAACTCAATGTTTAAATTGAAACAACAATAAAAATAATATACAAAAAGGAGAGATATCAAAAGGAGAGATTAATATATTTATTCTAAAACTTTAATTTCATCATTTCCCACGTATTCATCATTTACATAATGTTCTATCCTATACATTCATCATTTCCCATAATGCCACGTGTGAAGCATGCAAACATCCACACATCTTATGATGCCACCTCACGATTCATGTATCCATCTCTACTATTCACATGTCACGTCAAAATAGTATCAGAGCCACACATTACTAATATAGTGTATTAGTTCAATTAAATTAGCATTAAAGATTTGTTAGCCTTTGTCTTAATATTATTCTAAGTATCCTTTGTGATAATAATTAAGTTTTGCTAAGTAATTCTATTTAATAGCACTTTGGTAAACTTTATGTTCCTGCCATTAGTATCGTAAGACAGTTGGTAAACTTGGTGTTCCAGTGTTGTAGAATTTTAGCATCTTGATTATTCATCACAATAAATAATTAGAATCTTAATAAGATTTTATGCTTTAAATTTTTAATGTCTAAGTTAATTGGAAAAATACTCTCTAAAACCCATATTACAAATGACTCAAACATAATTGAAGATTATACAAATGATTCTCAACTCTCCATTATTCAAGAGCTTCAGATAGCAAAAATAGAAGAAAAAAATGGCCTCCATAATTGGAATATACCAAAGGTAGATGTTAAAACTATTTATCAAATAGAAAAATTTGACTTTCTTCAAGATTATAGAATCAATACCACAAAACTATTAGTCTTAATTAATAAACTCTCATAAACTCTTCGTTTATTCTCAAGACAATCAATTCTTCAACATCAAGAAAAATATAAATTTCTTCATATATGATTAGTTCAAATTACCATAAAGCCTCTTTATATGATAGGATTACTCCAATTCTATTACTAATACGTGATAAAAGATATAGAAACTTTTCAAATTCAATACTCTCTATAGTTGAATTAAATCTAGAAAGAGGACCAGTTTACTTCAATTGTTATCTAAACTTTTAAGTTTCATAAAGGGATCCAAATATACTTCAATCTTTAATGCTTGATATTAAAATTCTAAATATAGATTGGGAACCATAAACTGAATCTATTGTAGGAATACTCCGAATACATTACAAATTTATCCCCTAAAGCTCTTAGGACTTCTCCTCAAGATCAAACCATTCTAATGGAAGCTAATAATGGATACTCAAATACTTTTACCCCAAAAATGTTATCTTGGAATCAAATTACTCATAATCCCAAATAGAATTTAGAAGATGCTTTTAAACCATCAATAGAAAATCCAAAATTAACCCAAATTATTGAAAATGAAGATGAAAGTGTAGAAATACAGTTTCAATCTTCAAGAATAGAACTTCCTAGATTTTTTATTACAGATGACTCTCCTCAATCAAGTACTTCTATAAACTTTCAAGGAGTCTGGTTTGATAATACAATGCCACAACCTTTTTATACAAAAGATAAGAATTCAGCTTTGTTTCCAACCTATTCTGATATGCAAAATATCATTCAATTAAATATTATTTCCAAAGCTTTATAATTAACAAAATAGAACTAAATATAAAATTTTAATTTGACAAAAATAAACTCTTAAATATATTTTTTGAATCCTATGAATGTGCGAGCCCGAGGTGGCTATGACTTGATAATAATTAATTATGTCCAAAAACGCAGGGGTCTTTACAATTAACCGAAAATGTAAAAGAATTAATCAAACCAAGGTTACATCCCAGAAAACTCCATTAATCCGCACATCCACAAACAATTTAACAATTAAACAGAGAGCAGATATGCACCCACCGTGAAGGAACTCTTAAACAAGAGTATCCATGAGCGGGTTAGGATCTTTCCAATTTCATTATGACCGAATTACCACACACACAGTCTAACACACAGATATGCATTGTAACACTAATTATAGGCATGCTTTAACAATTAAAATACAAAAAGACTGAGTAAACATACCAGTTGAAGACAATCTTCACTTGAACTCAGTCCAGCGGAAGCGACTTCTCTACGCTCCTTATCGCCCAGTACTCAATCGTCTAACAACACCACGATCGTCTACACGAACGACAGCGCACAAACAAACAGCAACCGAGGACGAAACCACCACTCAAAGTTCTCGGTATTATCGGATTGAGAATCCAAAGAGTGGACTTTTATGGAATTGGTAGAGGGAAGAGGAAAAGACGATCGTGTAGTATAAATAAGTAAGTGGGAGAGAGTAGATGATTATCGTATAGTCTGTTGCTTGTCGTTTAGGAAAAGGTACACGATCATGTAGGTTTTGCTAAAGGATCGTCTAGCAAATAGTAAGCGATCGTTTAGATCTGCTCGGCGCACTAAGCGATTGTTTAGGAAAGGTAAGCGATTGTTTAGAAATCTCGTGTGATCGTTTAGTGCATGGGTGTGCGATCGTTTAGGACAATGGACGCTATTGTATAGGCTCTCAACGTTAAGCAATCGTGAATTTTTCACACCGTGAGCGAATTTTCAAATCTTTACAAAATGAAAACAATTTTCATTTTATTCTTCAGTTACAATAACCAAAATTGATCTTCCCACTTTCACACGATTCATGAGAAATTCTCGGCCAATTATCTCATAACTGCCTATTTAAATAAATAATGAATATAATCATATTATATTCTTAACCTATAGTTTGATATCACATATCTACTATAGTAGTTTCTTCTCTACTTGATATAAATCTTATTTATATCTAATTTCCTCCAAAATAATGTATCTCATACATTTAGTCAATTACATAATATATAATTAACTAGTTCAATTATATCATATATAATCGAACTCCCTCTTGTCAATTTGAACATTTCAAACTTACCCAAAAACTTATTCTCAACTTTATCCAAGCTACCAAGGGGACCTTATGGACCTGTGGCTCGAAGCTTCAACGATATGTGAATAGCTGATTAAACTCTTTAGCCACGTGATTCACCATCCATTAACTGCCAGGCATTCCACTAAAGACCAACAGCTGAACTCTTCTTACCACAGATATATTTCTGTGTCCATCAGATATAACCAATCATGAGTACAATGACCATTCATAGATGCTCGTAAGTACAGCTAAACCAATTTACGTTTTGCCCTTGTAGTTAATCTCACTCCTTAAGTACCACTGATTCCTCTAATGAACAATACAACATAGTCCAACTATATGTGAACACCTCTTGGACCAAGAGAAGGTGTGTGGCGCCACATCGTTCAATCCCTGGAATCAGCCCTTAAGGGTGCTATCTATCTACTTGCCCCTTAAGGGTGCTAACCATTTTGTAGTTCATTTATTTCGAATTCTATTATTGTGTGCAACTTAACATGTACTTGTTTAATGTATAATATATATGTATAATTCATGGTCAATACGTAGGGATTTGTTGTCTAAACCATATGGAGTTGATTTGGATGAAAAATATATTTGATCTTGGTTTTGGAGTTAAATTATTATGCAATTCCTCTTTTATGACTTATTGGGTTTTGTGAAAGCAATTAGGATTTTATTTTGTGCATGTACAGATTTGCACGTGTGTAAGCAAATTTTTTTTCAATAACAAAACCATGGCAGACATTTAATAATGGAAGACTATCAGTAAAGAGTAAGTGAAAACCGACATTAAAGATGATATTCAATATCGGTTGAAAACTGACATCGAAGATAATTGGCATTGAAATCTTGGTCATCTATAATAAACCGACATTAAAGATCTTTTATAACACGATCTTTGATATCGGTTTTCAACTGAAATTGTAACCTTATAATGTCGATTTAAAGCCCAGTTTTGTAGTAGTGTACAAAGATTTTTAAATTGTTTAAATTATATATTAGACTTTACTCCAAATTTGAGACAAACATGTGAACCTTTATATCAAAAACTTGGGAAAACTCTCCCTCCATGGACTCATCAACATACATGCATCATTAGAACCATCAAAGGTTTAGTCAAGAGTCTTCTATGTTTATCTATCATCAATTGACATGCATCACTCATTGTAGAAACAGATGCATTAGATATAGGATATGGTGGCATTCTGAAAAGTTCCATCAATAACCAAGAACAACTAGTTAGATATCATTTGGGTATCTGGCTAGGATCTCAAAAAAATTATTCAAGCATAAAAAAAGAAATTGTATCAACTGTTTGATGTACAAACAAATTTCAAAGTGATTTAATCAACAAAAACTTTTTAATACGTGTTGATTGCAAAGCAGCTACAAATGTTTTACAAAAAGATATTAAAAATCTAGTTTCTTGACAAATTTTTGCCAGATGGCAAACAATACTTTCTTGTTTTGACTTCAAAATTGAAGCTATAAAAAGAAATACAAACTCTCTTCCTGATTACTTCAGGAGAGAATTTTTTTCAAGGAAAGAGTGAAAGAGAGAAAGAAAAGAAAGAATGAATTCTACTTATAAGAAAGAATAAAAGAATTGTCGTGATCAAGAACAACAACAACGATCAACACCTCTGTAAACCAAAACCTCGTACTCTCAAACGTTTCAATTTCTCAAAGGAGAATCATCACAAGCAATGAAGGATTGAAAAGGGGAAAATCCTCAAACAATAATGTTATCAAATAAATTTCAAATTTTGGGATCATTCATCCCTTTAAGGCCTTCTGCCTTGACAATCAACTCTTTTCCTATTAAAATTGAGGAGTCATCCACTCCTCCAACTACTTACGTCCGAGCCATTACAAACTCAAACTCTCAAAATTCAGAAATTATACCCTTAAGCAAAATCTTTAATTATCGACCATTTTCATCTATCTTTTGCCATAATAAAACCCAAACTTCATATATTACAACTCTTGAATCGGAATTCCTAGGTACCTCTATTCCTGAAACAAACCAAAAAACATTTTTGTCAAATTTTCATTTCATTCTAAATCATTCATAAAAAACTCATTTATTCTATGAATTTATTATTGTTGATACCGACTCAATTGAAATCACTCATAAGAGAAACAAAGACGATCCTAACATATTTGCCTTTTCAAAAGTTAGGATTTTTTGTGTTCTAACTCCAACCAAATGGAATCAAAGTATTTATACCGAAAAAATATTTTCTCATCAATTTCTTCCACAAACTTATTCACACATCGATTATCAAAATGCTTGGTACAATATGTTTTGGTTAAACAATTTTAATCATTTCTGGTTCATAACGTTTGACAAAACACGTGTTCAAAATTTTTCATTATGGTTTAATGATTGGTGGGATATATTTGGCCTTAATGAGACTATTCTATACCATACCAAATTCTCGAAAGTTTTAAATACTTTTCAAATAATATTTTCTCAAATTCTTTTGACTTAATTCTATGTTTTTAAATTATTTTCATCTAGCATGGATCTTTTGCTGAAATTACTCAATCACATAATCAAATGGAGTTTTCCGTCTTTTTCGAACATACAGAATCAAGTTGTGGGACAAATTCAACATAGTTATTGCTTCAAAAAAATATGGTGAAAAAATGGTTTTCCATTTATCCCCACAACATGAAGCCAAACCTACAAAAAGGTCAACAATTCTTGACTAAAAATTCAAGACTAGGTTGCAATGGCACAAGTATCAAATGAAAAAGAACTCAATGATATCCTTCAATAAATTTCGTCTGAATCCACTACCAGCCAAGAAGAAAATATATCCAACCTTCAAGAAGAAGAGGATGAAAACGAATTTGCAAATTTTACGCATCACATTTACACTAAAACCCAATCCGCCGATCCAAATCAGTAGAAGACAAAATTCTCAAAATGCACATAAAGAAAAAAGTGTTATACATGTGACGTTTTAAATTTTAAAGTGTCAATGTATTTTACAGGTGTAATTTTAGACTTTAAGTGTCATCTTTTGTATAATGTGTCCTACAACCCATGATGTAAAGAATAACGTGTCATTGTAAATTATAGTGTGTTCTGTTAATGTAACGCATGAAAAGCTTCATATCTGTATATAAAGAAAGCTTAGTATAGATCAAGAAATAGAAGTCTTTTCCAATCTTTTGAGTGTTATTTTACCTTAAGAGAAAAAAGAACTTGTATTCTGTCAAAAATTTTAATAAAAGTTCTTCATTTCTCAACGTATCACTAAGTTGATTCGAATTCCTAATTACAAAACTCGTCAGTTCTTAACGAATTTTATATTTTCAAAATCGACTTTATTTATTTATTTAAAAAAACAATATTTCTTTATTATATTTAGATTTTCTAGAAACTGAACTTCATCATTTCCCACATATCATTATATATATATCCCCAACATATCAACCGAAGATAAGCTTGCCGTGAAATTGTATCCATTTTCAAATATATCAACCGAATTAATTCAAATTTAATGCATACAAACCAAAAGGAGAGATTAAAAAAAAAAGATCAAAATAAAAGTGCAAGTAAATAATGATGACAGGAAAAGTATTTAATTCTTATCAAAATTCTAGAATTTTGTTTTAAATTATCTATCATGAATAAAATATATAATTAGAGTGGAGCGGTTTGTCATTTTTTTCCCCTAATTATGTTTAACAAAGCTAATTGCATACCAATAGTATAAAATTATATACTTTTAGGGTAAAAATATAAATATTTTAATAATAGATTAGAATAATATTGGGATTCTAATTACATTCATCTTTTTTAACATACTTTAATTAAATACAACAAATTTTAAAATATTTAAATAAAAAAATTTAATAATTTATCACGTGAAAAACTAAGATTAGATAAATAAGCAACTTCATTCAAATTCCTTTTAATAAGTTATTAATAAGTTACTTGGTAACCTTCTTTTTATTATTCGATTTCACTCCCTACTCTTTATTTTTTATCTTTTGTTTCTTTTTTTAAGAAAGAAAATTTGATAATTATATTGTTAATTGGTCTCTTATTTCCTCTCGTTGTTTTTTATTGAAGAAAGAAATGTAGATGTGTTTGGGAAACCATTTTCACTATTTCATGGTTTCTCAGATTTTAAATTAAGAAAAAAATATTGTCATCTCTATATACCATTACTATATTAAAAAGATAAAATGTTGGAAAATTATTAAGTTTTGTCTCAATTTATCATTTGATAATTTTAATAATATCTACTGTAATTTCGACATTTTAACTGAGAGATGATTTTAGACTTAGGCCCATTTTCGTATAGTTCTAAAATTTTGAACTTTCCTTGATAACATAGTTTTTACTCGATTTTTTTTTTTTTTTTTATTTTAGGATAGAAAGATTTCAACGACATATCTCTTAGTCGCTAACACATCCACATGGCAGTTAGTTTATACTTAATTTATTCTATTATATTTATCAAAATTAAAATAACCCTTATAATGATTCTTCAAATAATAGTCTAATTTTTAAAATGAAAAATAAATATCTTTCTCTAGAATTTTCATTTTTTAAAATTTTCTATATGAATTAAGATTTAAAAAATATATTTTAAATTAAAGGTCTTTTTAAATATAAAAAAAAACATCTAAAAATATTTATACTTTACGGCAACCAAAAGTGCGTGGGATATTTATGTTTTATAAGAATTTTCCTTTAAATTGTTATCGAATTTTAAAACAAAACATAAAATCCTTATCAAATAATTTTTTATTTTAAATTCTATAACATCATAAAATAAATATTTATTATTATATGTATGAAAAAGTTTTCTAGTATCATCGAATTCGAATGGTGGTTCTCTTGAACTGTTTTGTTTTTTCCTTAATTTAATTGTAATAGAAATAGAAAATTTGAACTCTTACCTTCATAAGTCGAAGATATAACTTAACTAATTGAATTATGTTCGAGAGAATGATCAAGACTCTTTTCATCCAATTTAATTTAATATAATATATATTACATACAATGAATAATGCATTAAATAAGTGGCAACTCTCCACTATAATAACCAAGTGGAAGAAGCATTGTACTTGCGTAATTTGATTCAAACTTTGAATGTAGATTAGCTTACAAAACATTTTACAAACTCATAATTAAAAAGTCAAATTGGCTCAACTAAATGCTTGCCAGCCAAGCTAACTCCTCCCTTACATTGAAATTCAAGAGTAAGAACACCTACATACCAATTTTTAATTATAAATACTATAATTAGTCGTTTTCTAGTGCAATAGGCGGTAAGGATTCAAATTCCAAACTTTTATCTCTAATACATATTATATGATAGTTGAGTTATGCTAATTTTGACTAACACTTTTTAATTCATATATACGTAAGAGTTGAAAATTGACCGTTATTAAAAAATATTTTCTTTCTTATATTCCTACATTTTAATGTTAATATATATAGATAGTAGTTAGTAAAAGATCCTTACTAATTGACCAATAAGATTTTTCGATTAAATTATAAGTTTAGTTCTCGACTTTGATATTGTATCTATTTGGTTAATAAACTTTCAATTATATTTTTAATTAGTCATGAACTTTAAGAATATTTATTAGGTCGTTGAATTTTCAATTTTTTTTGTTTAATAAGGTCACTAACACATTCAAATTTTTAAAAGTTAATTATTTTTTAATATATAAATTTGAATTTTCTGTCTAATAGAATTCCAAAATTTTAATTTTGTGTCTAGTAAATATTCTTTCAATTATAATTTTTTTAAAAAATATATTAAAAAATATTGAGGGGGTTAAGGATTGCAGTAGACATAGAATTGAAAATGAAAGAATCTATAAAACACTAAGGTCTCTTTTGGTGACTATTTTGTTTTTGAAAATTAAACCTATAAACACTATTTTCACTTTCAGATTTCTTCATTTGTTAGCTACTTTTCACCGATGGTTTAAAAAATCAAGTCACATTTTGAAAACTAAAAAATATATATATATATAGCCTTAAAAAAGTTTTTATTTTTAAAATTTTACTAAGAATCTAACCATGGTACTTAAGAAAGATGCAAATGATGGTAAAAAATAGTTAGTCCATTAGACAATTTTGAAAACTTCATGTACCATATCTACACAAATCTCAACGGTTAAGTACTAAGAATGTGTTTGGAATACATTTTCAATTGTTTAATTTTAAAAATAAGTCATTTTGAAAAAATTGAAGTGTCTAACAATCACGTAAAATAATTTTTCTAATGTATTTAATTAGTTAGTTTTTTAATATATTTTAATCCATTTATATATNGAAAAAAAAACGTTTTTCTTTAAGTTCATCCAAACTCTATGTGGGGGTGATATACTCGAAAAAGAATCATAAGTGATATACTCGAAAAAGTTACTTGGGCAACAAGAATAATTTTACTGTCCAAACGTCAAACAAGTCAACAAGACAATTATCTTCCAAGTTAATCAAATATTTACCCATTTATTTTTTAGAAAAGGATTCGTACATTTATATTTCTCATTTAAAAATTGCCTAGGTGGAAAAAAAATGTCTAATTTAAATATTTCTAGTTGTAAAATAGAGAGAGCTATGATTTGTTTGGTCGTCCATTCGAATTTTGTTTCATATTTTCAAATTCACTATTTAATAAATATGTATTTAATTGACCATTCAAATTCTATTTTTAAACATTGTCTCTCAATTCTAATGCACATTTTGAAAAAATATTTTTTTTTTCATTTTCGTTGTATCCAAATTTTAAATTTTAAAATATAAAACTATATTAGATTAAGATAAAAAAAATTAGAAATACAATATGTCAGGTTATAAACTCAATTTATTTTTTAAATTTTAAAATATGTATTATAAATTATATAATATTATAAAATAATAATTCTACAATTTTTTTAACATAAAGAATTTCATAAATTAATTAATAATAGTTTTTTGTCAACTAATATTTCGGATATGTTTGGTTTAACTTTTCTAATGTTCAGTTTTGAAAAAAAAAAAAAAAAAAGTGTTTGGCCAACCACCAAAAATAGCTTTTGAAATACTTTCAGAGTGTTTTTAATTATTTTCTATAAAAAAAAGTTTAAATAAAAATATTTTTTTAAAAAAATACTGTTTTAGGTAGTCAATCCAAACATGTACTCAACTAGTTTTATGATTTATAAGTAATCAGTATCAAACACATTTTAAACAATTGTTTAAGTTATAATCCAATTTCTAAATCCGCTACTAAACGTTGAAATACAACACTTCATTAATCTTGTTTTAAATTGTTTACTTTCAATTTTCTATCGAACTAGCTCTTATTTTTTCCTTACTGTCTTATGTCAATATATTTTAAAAATGGAAAAAGTACATTTTTTGTCCTTAGGTTTTGAGTCTAGTTTATAGGTTTTAAAATTTTACACAATTAGACATTAAGTTTTGAGTTTGGTTTCAATTTAGTTTCTAGGTTTTAAAATATGATAATTTTACCAATAACATTTGAGTTTTGCTTTAATTTGATTCCTATATTTCAAGTTTTACATTTTTAACCTTAATTTTTTACTAAATATTTACTTTCCGCTTATAAAGTTAATTTATGATAATAAATAAATTAAAAATGGTTAAAAGAGTTATAATTAAATAAGGTCACTATTTTTATCACTTTTAAAATTAAATTTAAAATTTTATTTCATAATCTTTTTTAAAAAAATATTTTAAATGAAAAATTGTTGAATATATTTATGCTATAGATGCGATGGACTACTATTTATCTATCTACACATTATGATAGACACAAAAAATAATCTATACTATAGTGGTAAATATAACATTTTAAAATTTTAGAATAAAATTGGACTAAATTTATAACACTTTAAAATGAGAGCGACATGTGTGACGTCAAAACATACATTCATTTGAACAAAGGAAGCGTCTATGGCAGCAGCAAAGGCAAGTGGTTGAAGCCGCAAGAAGCTTCCTAAAGCTCCTTAAGTGTCTTCCACCAATGCAACGCCTACAAAAACCCCCTCTCCTTCCTTTCTCTTTTCACCATCCTGTCTCCTTCAATTCTCCCATTCTTATTCTTCTATAAACCCTAAAAGCTTCTCTAAATCCCTAATCCTCTGTTTCAGCCATGTGTGGTGGTGCCATTATCGCCGACTTAATCCCTCGTCGTGACGGTCAACGCGTCTCCGCTTCCGACATTTGGCCAAACTCCACCTTCTTCCATTTCAACAAACTTCCTTCCAATTACGATCGCGATTCAACTCCCCTCAAGCGCCCCCTCCCTTCTTCCGGTAAACATTTCTTCTCTCACTCTCTCTCCTTTTGTTCTTCATTCCCCAGTCTGTTTAAAACCCATATTTGATATGTTTCAGATCAGGCTTCTTCTTGGAGAGATGAAAAGCCGAAGAAGAGACAGAGGAAGAATCTGTACAGAGGAATTCGTCAGCGCCCATGGGGAAAATGGGCGGCTGAGATTCGTGATCCCCGGAAGGGGATCCGTGTCTGGCTTGGAACCTTTAATACGGCTGAGGAAGCCGCTCGAGCTTACGATCGAGAAGCTCGGAAGATCCGTGGAAAGAAAGCCAAGGTTAATTTCCCTAACGAAGACGACGAGTATTCCATTCAAGCTTCTCGCTGTAATCTCCAGAATGTCAATCCTCAATTTCACCCTCAGTTCAGGGCTAATCTCTACACTGTTCCTGAAAATTCCGAGTATGGTGAATTCCCCTACGATCTCAACCAAATCGGTGATTTCACCGCCAGCCAGATCCCCGCGGCGATTGAGGAACAATGCGGCTCTGGATCGGAGAATTCCTATTCTCCGCCGGATTTCGGTGTGAAAGAGGTCGAGGAGAAGCCAGAGCAGAAGGTCCCCGTTGTTGCTGCAGCTGAGGAAGACAACGAGGTGCAGAAGCTTTCCGAGGAGTTAATGGCGTACGAGAACTTCATGAAATTCTACCAGATTCCGTACCTCGACGGCCAGTCGACGGTGACGAATCCGGCGGAAGAACAGGTGGTGGGCGATCTCTGGAGCTTCGACGACGACGACGGTCTTCACGGCTCTGTCTCGTCGTCTGATTTGTGATGATCTAATAACATTCTCTAAAATTCTGGACACCATTTATCCATCTCGAACTGGTTTCCCACAGTTTCTTCCATTTGAAATTGTCGTTTCTTGTTTAATTTAAGATTCTGTTTTGTGTAATTTTCAATTCTCGAAGGATGTCAATTTGTTAATATGAAATTGTTGTTGTATTTTGTTTCTTAATTATTTCAGGCTCTCTCTGTATAGAACAAATCAAAGAGATGTAACAATCCAGCCAAATATTCACATTCATTCAATTCAAATTTATTTAATGTAATAAATAATAATCTTCCATCTAACTCAAAATTAATCAAGATTCCGATCCTGATCCTAATCCAATCCAATCCAAAGTTCTAATTTCAAGTTTCCGAACTTCCTGTTCAAAGATCTTTTTTCTTTTGGCGAAGACAATTAAAATTTCAAAGTACTAAGTTTATTGCCATTTTCTAATATGCTTTATTTTCAAAATTGAAAATTAAACACTTAAACAGTTGATAGATTTGATGAGATTATCAAAAATAGAAAAAAGGAAAATTATTTATCCAAAATAGTTAAATTTTTTTTTTTTTTTTTTTTTTATAGAGATTAGAAAAGGATGGGAAGTTATTTATACAAAATAGGAATTTAATCTATTCTCATGTTGAATTCGATCTTTTATTAAAAGAATATAAAATTATAAACATGGAATACGAGATTGAAACCTTCATCTATGAAAAAGAAAATTTATGATTTAGGCATTTTTGACGCATTAAATGAATGTATAGAAGATTCCATCCTTCCATGCTGTGGTGGATGAATAAACTTTGTTGGTCCGATGTGGCAGGGAAGATCGTGGACGTGGACAAGAGAGAGAGAGGGGGGGTTGTTTTGTAAATAAAAGGAAAAAGAGGGGTAGAAATGGGAGAAAGTTGAATTTGCATGGCAGACAAGAATTTAGTTTGGTAAGTTGTTGAAGTAATATAATTAGAGAATAAAAAACTATGGTCAGGAGAAAACGGTGGGCGCTCGTGGTGATGGGTCAAAACAAAACTAGTACGTTTCTACTTTCTAGATTTGCCGACTTGTCGTACTTTAGTACTGCCACTCCCCTCCCACCGCCATTCCATTCCCTTTTTATTTATTTTTATATTTTTAATTTTTAAAGTCTTTTTGTTCCATAATCCACATCTTTTAATTGAGTTTCTGAATACAATATTTTTATAATTTTATTATATCTGAATTTCAAATTTTCAATTTTCAAATACCGAATTTTATTAAATGAAAATAAAATATTTAAAAATATAATAAGTCACGTTATAAATTCAATTTATTTTCTAAAAATATAATATGTATCATGTAATATATTATAAATTATATAATATAATGAAACGATAATTTTATACAATTTTTTTACACAAATCATATTCATAAATTAATTGATAATAATTTATTGTCAATTAAATATTAGTGGTAACTATAACTAGTTTTATCATTTATAACTATATAGTATCAAACACATTTTAAACGATT
This sequence comes from Benincasa hispida, assembly GCF_009727055.1. Lineage (NCBI taxonomy): Eukaryota > Viridiplantae > Streptophyta > Magnoliopsida > Cucurbitales > Cucurbitaceae > Benincasa > Benincasa hispida. The sequence goes on from NC_052359.1 coordinate 36,104,611, forward strand.
GTCTAAATTAAAATTTAATTTATGAATATGCTACCAAACATATATATGAAAATATGAAATATAATTTTGTTTTCATTGAACTTATTGTTTTTAAATTCTCCACTAAACATGCCTTAAAATTTTTAGAATTTTGGCTCATTTACTTGCCGTAGATAATGGGTTGAAAATCAATCCAATGGAAATCAACTATATTATTTGTTGAAAGACTATTTAGGTTTGAGATTTTATATATGTTTATAAATAATATGTTTGAGAATCAAAGATGATTGTATTTAGTTGTGGATAGAAATTCTACGAAAATTTTATGAACAAAAATTATGTTTATGTTTAATCTGTAAGCATGATAATCTTACATAAATTTAATAAATTAATTAATTAGTATTGCAAGCATGCCTTCACTTTTTGTTCTATTACAAATCTAGCAAAACTTTAGCCAACCCAAGCCCAAGTATTAAAAAATTAAAAGTCTAAAATACCCTCTATTACTGATATATTCAATCTCAAGTATATTTGTTAAGTGATCTACGTGATGTTGAATATATATAGATGATATATTATTGATAAACTCATTTTTAGCTAATCAATTTAGTGATTAATATCTTATACACTCATATCTTATATTTGATATATTACCAGTACACTCAGAATATTATGTTTATAAAATGAAACACACTTGTTTTACTTCAAAATGTGCTACTGATTGAATGTTGATATTAGTTAGATATATTGTTGATACACGTGGAATGTTGATTGTTGTTAGATATACAATTGATACACTATAATCTTACTTGAAGTATCTATTGATTGATGTATGATATGCTCATGTCTTATATGTGATATATTGTTGATATACTCGAAGTTAAATATCATGCTTATAAAATGAAACACGCGTGTTTTATTTATACGCATGTTTACTTCAAAATAAGTTATTGATTGAATGTTGATATATGTTGATACACTTAGAATATTGATTGTTGTTAAATATAGTGATGATATACTCATTCTTATTTCAAGTAGTATTTATTAATAGATGTCTGATATACATTCGTGTCTTATATTTGATATCTATTATGAACTTAGAATATATATCATGCTTATAAAATGAAACACATGTTTTATTGATATACTCCCTTTTAGGTATATCATTATATTTTTCACACTTTAATATTAATATATAAACTTACTGATACACTTTGATGTTTTTTATATATTAGCTTATTGATACACATTTTAAATATTGATTAATCTTAGATATATAACACATACATTCATGTCTTATTTTAAATATTTACTAATTGATGTATGATACACTAATATTTTATAACTGATATATCATCGATACACTTAAAATATCATGCTTATAAAATGAACGCACATAATCCTAAATTTAAAGCAAAGGAAACATTTTTTTTTTGGGTTCACTAATATATTAGTAATAAAAAAGAAAAATATCAATGAACAGAAACTAACAATAAATACTCTCCTAAATTATAGCAGAGGAGATCTAAGCGGGCATATTGGCACCCCAAAAACAAAAACCGAAATCTTCCAAAGAGGAGGAAGAAGCACAATTACTCAAAAAAGAGAGACAAAATAGGGAAAATACGCTTTAACAAGCCAGTGCTCGAAAGAGTTACAAGAACGTGAACACTCAGAGAAGTGAACATTCCCCAGGGCAATGGAAATATGTAAAACATTACAAGATACACTTTTAATCTCCTACATATCACAATGGATGCAATTCAGAGATGCAATCGCTTCAGTGGAGTCAGATTCGGTCACAAGAGAAGAGGATGAACCACCAAAGTTAGATAACAGTGCCAACAAACCTAACTCAATAGCTTTCATTTCCAACACCTCAATCTTCCAGCCTTTTGTTAATTCTCTAAAAGCCAACACCCACCAAAGATCCAGTGGAGTCACGAATAATCCAGCTCACCCCACTAGCGCCCAACTCTTCAAACTAAGAAGCACCATAATTCATTTTCCAACTGACCAATGAGGGTGTCCAATGATCACGACGCAACAAGCTCTCCAACTTCATTCCACGAACACTGCTCCAACTTCATTCCACGAACACTGTCACAGGATATGATAGATTCAAGCAAAAATATTGGGTGAAAATTCAAGTTTTAAAAGAAAAGGAAAAAATATTTTGTTGAGAATCCCATGTTGATTATTTTTTAGAGGGGAGTCTTCTTCTTATACTTCCATCTATTTTTTAAAGGGGAATCTCCTTCTTATACTTTCATCTTGGACTTTGGGGTTGGGATTCAAGGGGTATCCATGTTTTAGAGGGAGTGAGGAGATAGGCTAATGTGGGTATGGTGGACATCCCACACGTGCGCCGTGTCATAATCACACTTTTTAAAGCTTCACTTAGTGATTGTGCAGCACTTGTTTCCGCTCACGAATGAGTTAGCCAATTCAAATACGAACAACCAATGGCACACCGAGTGCCTCTTGCAACCTCCACCCCCGTTTTGGAGAAAACGGGTTTGGAGAAAAGGTTTTTGCAAACAGTTTGATTGAAAGAATAGAAAAGAGAAAGATTGTAGTAGGCTAAAAAGCAATAAGCAACAACAACAGCTTTATAACATACTACTCTGGGTATGGGGAAGTGATGGTTAGTCTTATCCCCATATAGTGCATTCTGAACAAAAACACATCCGCTACCCTTACATATGGAAATGGGCGAGCGGTCACTCACTAAGAAAAGTACATATAAACCTAACTACCTAGCAAAAGGAAATACATACGATGAAAGCATAGTAAAAAGAGGTGGAGGCGGTCATGCGGCCATGGGCAACACGCCCTAGACAAGCATGACCGTGACATTAGGCTATGGCAATTTCCTCCTGTCTCTTATACACATCTAGATGTGTATAAGAGACAAAGCATGACCGGGACATTCTCCCCCACTCAATTGGTTGACGTCCCCGTCAACCGACTCTGCTCGAACTCAGCATATTGTTGAGCAGCTGCCTTTGAGGCCTTCCATGCGCTCCCAATGAACTTCTCTGTCTTTGAGGCTTCTTCACTTCTCCAGGAACTCTTCCCAACTTGGTTCTAGTCCTCCTACTCTGTCGCTTTTTCCCACAAGTCTCTCGTTGGCTTCTTCTCCTGCCATTCTCTTCGTTGTGGCCTGCAGACGGGTTACCACCCTACATCTCTCCTCGGCATGGTTGGGATGATAGGGTTTTAGCCTACTTACGTAGATGACAGGATGAATCTCCACCCACGATGGTAACTGCACCTGATAAGAGATTTTCCCAACCCTTTTGATGACTTCCACTAGTCCCTTAAAGTTACTCACGAGGCGATCTTCTCTTTTCCCTTAACTTCAAAACTATTTCAGGCACATATTTACTTGAACCAACTTTCCTGGTAGGAACTCTCTGTGTCTAGGCTTCCTTCTTCTTCTCCTCCTCTTTGGAGTCGGGGACTTGTGTAAATTGTCCGGTCCAACAACATGGCACTGCTCCAAGACACGCAGAATGACTTGAGGGGTTTCTCTTCTGCAGTTTCGACTGACTCGTGGGTAAAGTCCTTCTCAAACTGAAGGGTCGAGATCATCCTTGAAGGATCTCATACTGAGAGCTCCATGAACGCGTTCAGATCGCTCCGATCTCACAGTGACCGGAATAGAACAATATACATATAACACATACAGTTATGAAATGAAAACTTAATTAACGGCATGCTATGAACAATAAAACATAAGGGGAAAGAGTTCCATACTAGTTGAAGACTATCTTCAAACTTCAGAACCCCAACGTAGCGGAACTCTCCAACAGATCTACCAACGCCCAACGGGAACACAGACTATAGCAGCACAATCAACGCAAACACGAATGCCGCAACGGGGACGACACCACCACTAATGAGCCTTGGGTATTCTCATAGTGAAAACCCAAAGGGTGGGCTTTAGTGAATTTGGTAGAGGACAGAGGAAAAACGAGTTGTGTAAGCGATAAGCAAATGGGAGAGAAGACAACGCTATCACATAACAAAAGTGCTTATCGCATAGAGGAGTTACACAATCATGTAGGATTTACTGAACGATCGTTTAGGAAAAGGTGTACGATCGTTTAGTTAAATTGGTAAACTATACGATCATTTAGAAAAACTATCCGATCAACTTTTTTCATTTTAACTCATTGGTTACCATAACCGATGCTGCCCACTAACCCACGTCCAAACATGATATTAGGATTAATTATCATATAATTAATCAATTAATTAAATAATAAATATAATCATATTATATTTATATCCTATAGTTTGATATCACATATCTACTATAGTATTTTCTCCTTTACTTGATATAAATCATATTTATATCTTATTTCCTCCAAATTAATGTATCTCATACATTTACCCAATTATATCATATATAATCGAACTTCCTCTTGTCAATTTGAACATTTCAAATTAACCCAAATACTGGTTCTCGACTTTATCCAAGCTACCCAGGGGACCTAATGAACCTGTGGCTCGAAACTCCAACAGTACGCGAATAGCTGACTAAACTCTTTAGCCAGGAGATCCACCATCCGTTAATTGTCAAACATTCCACTAAAGACCAACAGCTGAACTCTTCTTACCACAAATATATTTTTGTGTCCATCGGATATAACCAATCATGAGTACGATGACCCTTCACAGATGCTCGTAAGTACAACTGGACCAAATTACCGTCTTGCCCCTGTAGTTACATCTCACTCCTTAAGTACCACTGATTCCTCTGATGAACAATACAACATAGTCCAACTATATGTGAACACCTCTCGGGCCAAGAGAAGGTGTGTGGCATCACATCGTTCAAGCTCCAGAATCAGCTCTTAAGGGAGTCATCTATCTACTTACCCTTGCCTCGGGGAAGAAGTGAATTCCATCTTGTGTTAGCTGAGTTCTCAGCTCCCAAATCAGACGAATCCCCAAAATGATAGGTTTGAATCGGCGACCTGGCCACTTGCATCCATGCAAATCAAAGGACCGCCCTCAATGGCAGGAGTTCTCAACTTACTCAGGATTGAGTTCATATTACCTATGGTCATCCTAGTGAAGTGAAGTCTCCGTCGTGAACGGTGTTATATAATGAGACGTTAACACTTCGTGGTCAGGTCTTATACAAACTCTTTGTATAGGACGTCTCTGCTCGCATGTCCCCAACACAAATGATTAGAATCAAATCATATGTGACAAGTCACAACACTTGTGATCATTCCACAAAGCAGGCTGCATCTGTAATGTTACCAAGATAAGGTTTCCTTCCTATATCAATATACTACAGACCATTTTGGTTATCACTCAAGACATGATTCACTTGTATGTCACCACATACATGTTTGAGTCACATACAGATAACCAGGGATTTTATGTTTATTGGTTTGTAGTAAAGAAAATAAAACAATGAAATGAGCAAATTACAAGATGTGAAGTAAATATCATATACTAACAACACAAGCGTTCGTACATACTGTTTACAAACTACAGAACACGAGACTTTAGGGCATCAACCCCAAAACTTATCCCCTTCGATCATCTGATCTCAACATGCACAGCGATGGGCGTAGACCCGGTGATCACTAAACACTTGGTGAGGGGTATCGGTATTACCTTGTGCTCAAGCAAGAACTTCATTCCCAACATCACATCAAAGTCATCCATCTTAACGATCACGAAATCGGCAGGGTCACTCTAATCCCCTAACTTTACGACTGTTCTCTTTGCTATTCCTGTAATTGGCAAGGCTTCAAAGTTCGCTATTTTCATTTTACCTGCGCATCCTTCCCAATGGAAATTCAGCCGTCTGGCTTCTGTTTCGGACATAAAATTATAGGTGGCCTCCGAATCAACTATGGTACTTTTGGTCAATCTATGGTTGACCCAAGCATCAATATACATCAGTTCGCCTCCGTGAGATCATTTTCCTTCTCCTATATCTTTTTGGAGGGCAGCTAAATATCTCAGGGTCCCAACCCTTGGGGTTCTATCTTTCTCTGCTTACACATTCTCGTCTTCTACCTAAACAGCTTTGCCTTTTAAGTCTGTAGCTAATGAGGCTTGGAAAGTACTAAAGGCAGCTTGTTTCGGACATTCGCTCACCTTGTGTAGACTCTTACATATATAACAGGATAAAGGCTGATGAAAATTCTTCTGATTCTGCCCTTGTCACATATTCCTAGTCGTCTGGTAAAGAGGTATACTATCCCCATTGTTGTCTTTATCTCCTCCACTATTTCTTGATGGGCTCGAACCGTTGCTCTTTCTCCCCCTATTAGGGGATCTCGAGTGTTGCCTTATCTCCTGAGATTCATCAATCAAGTCAAATAACCGTTCGGCTGCTACGTATACGGCTGGGAGATCCTATATTCTCTACTCATACAGTTTTGTTTTCGCCCACGGTTTCAGGTCTTTGATAAAACAGAAAACTTTGTCTTTTTCGGACATGTCTCTTATGTCCAACATCAATCTGGCAAATTGTTTCACGTAGTCTCTAATAGTATTAGTATGTTTCAATTCCCGTGGCTTGCGTCTTGCCAAAATCTCAATATTTTCGGGGAAGAATTGAGAACGCAACTCTTGTTTCAATCTCTCCCACGTGTCGATGGTACACTGTCCCTCTTGGACATCCCTAAAACGGCACCTCCACCATAACTTGGCATCCTCTGCTAGGTGCATCGTCATTAGGGTGATCTTCGACTCTTCAGTCGTTGTCTTGAAGTACTCATGTCAAAGATAAAATTTTCTAGTGTCTTTGCATCGCGAGCCCCACAGAAGGGCTTAGGCTCGGGTACTCTTACCTTGTTGAATTGGGCTGCACCTCCGACTAGGGCTTGATTTCCCACCGCTCTCATGGTGAGGTTAATTTTTGCACTAATGTCAGTATTCTCTGCGTGGACGACCTCGATGGTGGCTCGAAAGTCCTCGGACATCTCGGTCACCATATGAATGATTGCTCTTTTTCAAGTTGTCTAGTTCTTTGACATGCTCTTCTATCGGCAATAGAGCCCGACGACCATCCCCATGCTCAAGTGGCCTATCCATCGTAGTTTTTGCCATTAAGGTTCTAACTTTTGTCGATAATTCCTTGACGGGCATCCTGTCTAAACGGCCAGCCACCGCATCGATTTCATCGACCTTGTCAACGACTTCCTGTAACCGAGTCTCTAGAAACTGAACCTGATCAGATATTTCTATTAAATAGAGCATTTGTTGTTCAATCTCGACCAATCGGTCAACATGGGACATGCTCAACTACTTTGTAGCAGAAATGATCACAACTTTTCAACTCTACGAGCTGACTTGGCTTTGATACCAACTGTCACAATCGCACTTTTTGAAGCTTCAGTTAGCGATTGTGCGGCACTTGTTCTCACTCACAAACCAGTCAGCCAATTTAAATACGAACAGCCAATGGCACATCGGGTGCCTCTTGCAACCTCCACCCCCGTTTTGGAGAAAACGGTTTTATAAAACGGGTTTGGAGAAAAGGTTTTCGCAGACAGTTTGATTGTAAGAATGGAGAAGAGAAAGATTGTAGTAAGCTAGAAAATAATAAGCAACAATAACAGCTTTATAACATAATACTCCGAGTATGGGGAAGTGATGGTTAGTCTTATCCCCATATAATGCATTCTGAACAAAAACACATCCATTACCCTTGTATATGGAAATGGGCGAGCGATCACTCACTAAGAAAAGTACATATAAACCTAACTACCTAGCAAAAGGAAATATATAGGATGAAAGCATAGTAAAAAGAGGTGGAGGTGGTCATATGGCCATGGGCAACACGCCCTAGACAAGCATAACCGTGACACGCCGTCGTCGCCACTGTCCGTCCGGTCAGGCGAGGCACTCGCGTGTGAGATTATTATTGTTTTTATTTATTAAAAATATTTTTCTTTATTTTCTTTATTATTATTATTATTGTTGTTGTTTTAATGTCTTCATTCAACTCCTCCAACACGTGTCGCGAGCCGGTCAGTTTTTTGCCCGTGCGTTGCTCGTTTCAGTCTTTCCACCTGCTTCCCCTGCAATTTCGCACTACAGTTGGCCTTCGAGGCCTATAAAAGGTGCAAGCCTTCAACAATTTCAACACGTTCTCTCTCAATTTCTTCTATTACCCTCATTTACGTTTTTCAGTTTGCCAAGCATTAAAGGGTGGGAGTTTTTCGATTATGTACTGCACATTTTCGATGGAGATAGTTTTCTGGGTTGTTTTATCTTGGGGACGACGTGGTACTTCTGAAGAACTGCTTGCACACTTGGGCAGAGTCGCGAAATGTTTTAAAGAGAACGATATCCACGACTGAACCTGTAACAAGTTTCTGTTTTGCAGGTCCCATATTTCTGACGACTGTTGTTCATGACTACTCGCTGCTGTCAAATTTAACTATTGGAGGGTAGCCAAAAACAACAAGTTTAAGACAATTTTCTTCTGTCACCGCTGCGATAGCCCTTACAAGTCATAAAACATTATGACATTCAACCTCAACCGTCCATTCCGGTTCGAATGAGCGAAGTTCAAACGATGGAAGTAGAAGATGTTGTTTTTCCTTATGGTCAAGAAAGTTGCTGACATTTATACCATGGATAAGCCATCCAAGAAGATCCCACTGAACAACAAATAGGAGAAGTTGCTGATTGAGATGAAAAAGACATTTTATGAAAAGATTTCATTTTAAATTATTTGACTGATGATCTGTATGATTACTACAATATAATGAAGACAACAAATGAAGTTTGGGATGCCCTGTAGAAGAAGTACGATATCGAGGAGATCAATTCGAAAAAAAATATGTCGACAGTCGTTACCTCAAGTTTTAGATACGGATGAAAAATCTGTGGAGACCCAATCCTATGAACTGCAGAAGATAGCCCATGAAATAATAACTGAAAGTATGCTCTTAGACGAACAATTCCAAGTTATCGTTATTATTGACAAATTGCCCCCCTTATGGAAGAATAAGACCACCTTGAGACATAAGATCAAGAAGTTTTCCTTGGAGAGTCTTGTCACCCAACTAAGAATTGAGGAGGAAGCTCGAAAGCAGAACCAGAGGGAAAAGGTAAATATCGTTCCTGGGAGATCCACCTCTGCTGCGATAAAGCCTGACCAAAAGTCCAAGGGGACAAAGAGGAAATGTTAGAAACGTGGTTCTAGCAACCAGAACCAACAGTAGAAGCAGAAACCCCCTTTAGGAGAAACGATACAGTTCATTTGCTTTAACTGTAATAAACCTGGACATATAGCTAGGAACTGTAGGAACATGCATCGTTTTACTGGTTAGGCAAACCTGACAGAAGAATTGTTAGTTGCAATGATCACAGAAGTTAATCTGATTGGTGGTTCTTAGGGGTGATGGATAGACACTGGCGCTACCGCCATGTCTGTCATGACCTTAGTCTCTTTAAAACTTATACTGAAACTAAGGATAAAAGTATTCTATTGGGGGATCACCATTCAACGAAAGTTGCTGGAACTGGCGAGATGGAGCTGAAATTTACCTCTAAGAAGAACCTCACATTGAAAGATGTCCTGCATACTCCAAAGATAATAAAGAACTTGGTCTTGGGCTATTTCCTCAATAAGGCTGGATTTACTCAAACTATATGGGCAGATTTATATACCCTTACTAATAATAATGTATTCGCAGGGAAAGGATATGCAACTGAGGGAATGTTCAGATTAAATTTAGACAAATAAAACGAAATCTTCTGTGTATATATTGTGTTATTTGAATATTTGGCATCTAGACTTTGTCATGATAAGAAATTAATTAGTAACATGATTAGGCTGGAAATGATACTTAAGTTATCCGTGAATGAATTTGATAAATGTGAGTATTGTAGTTAGGCTAAAATAACTAAGACTCTGCTTAAATCTATACTTAGGGTATCTAAGCCTCAAGATTTAATTCATTATAACTTATGTGAATTTTATGGCATCTTGATTAGGAATAGTAAAATATATTTTATTACTTTTATTGATGATTGCTCTGATTTTACTTTCGTATATTTGCTGAAAAAAAAAGTTAAAAAATGTTGATTAATTCGATTTAAAAAGTTTGACCAATTAATCTCAGATCGTTGGAGCTCGTGATCTGTAGGTCCATTAGGTTCTTCTACTAGCTCTGTCAAAATCAATCAAAGAAGCCCTATGCCTCAAAGGCCTCCTAAATAACTATGGAATTACACAAAAGAACAATAAGAATATAATGTGACAGTCAAAACCCCATACTTTTTTCAAAGAATTAAACATTCCACAACAGAATCAAGTACATCGATATCAAGTTTCACTTTATAGGAGATCAAATAGAAAAAAGAGAAATTGAAGTTCTAAAGGTATATACCTCAGAGAATGCTACCGATATGCTAACCAAACTAGTAGCTCGACTGAAGTTCATACACTGCCTCGAGCTTATTGGCTTCACAAAGAAGAACTAAAACAAGACAGGAAAGAGAGTTAGATTTAACTAATTTTCATTTCAAAGGAGAAGTTTATAGAAAATAACCGAAATGTTATTTTAAATATGAAAGTGAAAATCAATTAGGGTAGAATTCTTAACAAACTAATACATGCTTATAAATAGGAGATAAATTAGACATGCAAGAGATATAATACTTATATGAGATTCAAGCTGTAAAAACACTTTGATAATTCTAAATAAAATCTTTTCTCTCCCATCATGGATGTAGGCAATGTATAAGCTTAACCATTCAAAATCCTTATGTGTTTCCTTCTCTTTTCATTCCTTCTTCATATTGGTTCAATATTTGATTCTTCATCAAATTAACTTCACAATCTGCAACAATTAAGAAATTAGAAGCTGATTATGTGTAAATCAGTGAAAGAACTCAAGAACATTGAGAGAGAGAGAACAGAAAAGAGCTTATCGTAGAGAAGAGAGAAATGAAGTTAAATCTGAATTCTTCTTCTTCAGACGAGATCTTTATTGCATGTAGAAGGAAGGGAGAGTCCAACACGCATCCAAGTGTTTTCATTCGGTCCTTATACTTGTTATCACAACATTTTTTTTTTTAAATTGCCAACAACTAATATTTAGATATATTCAAATTCAAAAAACCTCCAAAGATTTTCATGGAAAATTTTAACAAAATTTGATCTAACTATTTCAAAAAAAAAAAAAAAAAAACCCCAACTCCAATTTAATTCAGCTCACCATTTTTATTGAATGTTTTGAATTGTTAATGATTCCTTATGGGACACTTTGAGGCATGAGGGAGAAGTTTGAGTACATCTGGCAATGTGTTTTATGTTGCATCTGGTACATCTATTATCTGTAAGAGAATTCAAGTCGAGGTAGAGATTTGTTGGAATGCCTTGAATCCTAAGCCTAATTAGAATTGTTTTTTTTTTTATATATATTTTTAATTATTTAACTAGTTTTCTTCTCCACTTAGGGTTTAGAGAAGTATACTATATAAACTCGCTAACCCTATAAGCATCAGTGGCATTGTGTGGTGTTCTGTGGGATTTTGTATTTTTTGTAACATTCTCTCTAATAAAATTGTTCTCCCTTTACCCCATGGACGTAGCTAACACATTGTTAGTGAACCACGTAAACTTGAGTGTCCATCTTCTCTATTCTTTTTACCTTCTTTTGTATTCTTTAATTGTCAAATTCAAAATAAATTGGTATCAGAGCCTAATCGTTAGGGTTTCAAAATTTTGCATTTGTTTGACAATTAAAGATATCTGGCATGAACGTAAAAATCCACAAATTCATCGAGAGGAACAGTTTCAGTTAATGGTAGGATGCAATCCCTACTAAAGTAGCAAGGGTTGTGGGTGTCGCTGACTTGTAAGTCGAAAAAGACTGTCATGGATGAGGAAGGATGGAAGACACTTAAGGAGAAGGCTCATTCGACGACCATGTTATGTTTGGCTGATAACGTCATCATTGAAGTCTCAGATGAAGAAACTGTTGTTGGTGTTTGGTTGAAGTTGTAGAATCTTTACATGATGAAATCTTTAACCAATAAGTTGTTTATGAAAAGCTGTCTTTATCATTTACGTATACAAGAAGGTACGTCTCTTCAAGACTATCTTGATTAGTTAAATAAAATCTTATTAAATCTGCAAAACGTATAGATTATGGTTGATGATAAGGATGCTGCTTTAATTTTTTTGACATATTTGCCCTCACCGTATGAGGCTTTCGTTGACTTATATATTGAAGAGAAAGAAACTTTGACCTTAGAAGATTCAAAGTTTGTGCTGCTTATGAGAAAGGATCGTTAGAATGCAGTAAGTTCAAATACAGAAAGTAAGTTCAAATACAGAAAGTCAGACATCTAAGTTAGTTGCAACATGGAGCAAGGAACATAGAAATTTTGGTAAGCATAAGTCGAATTAGAATCATAAATCTTCGAAGCCTAAAAATTCTTGTTTTGTTCTTCGGAGGTTTTATTTTAGGTCTCTTCATGAGGATCTTTGATTCCAGCCCATATTTGTTAATTTGATTCACAAGTTTTTCTTCACAAACTCAAGTTGTTTGTCATTCTACCACCTTGGGTTTGAGGGAGAAGTCTGAGTACTTTTGGCAATATATTTATGTTGCATTTGGTACATCTATGAGTTTCTGATTCTAGCCTAGATTTGTTGATTTGATTCAAAAAATTTTCTTCGTAAACTTAAGTTGTTCGTCACTCTACCACCTTGAGTTTAAGGGAGACGTCTGAGTACATTTGACAATATATTTATGTTGCATCTGGTACATCTGTGAGTTTTTTATTCTAGCCCATATCTGATGATTTGATTTGGAAGTTTTTCTTCGCAAACTCAAGTTATTTGTCATTCTACCTTCTTGAGTTTGGGGGAGAAGTCTGAATACGTTTGATAAGATGTTTTATGTTACATTTGGTACATTTGTTATCTGCGAGAGAATTCAGGTCAAGGTGGTAATTTGTTGAATTTTTTTGAATTTTTGGTGCTCCATTATGAGACACTTTGAGACATGAGGGAGAAGTATGAGTACGTATGACAATGTGTTTTATGTTGCATCTAATACATCTGTTATCAGTGAGAGAATTCAAGTCAAGGTGGAGATTTGTGGGAATACTTGAATCCTAACCTAATTAGAATTGGTTTATATACATACATACATACATACATATATATCCAATTATTTAATTAGTTTCCTTTTTCACTTAGGGTTTATAAAAGTGCACCATATAAACTATCTAACCCTATAGGCATTAGTGGCATTGTGTGGCATTCTATGAGATTTTATATTTTCTGTAACATTCTTTCTAATAAAATTGTTCTTCCTCTACCCCATGAATGTAGCTAACACATTGTTAGTGAACCATATAAATCTGTCTATCAATCTTCTCTATTCTTTTTATGTTCTTTTGTATTTTTTAATTGTCGATTTTATAACAATTTTTAAATGGGTTAGATTACTCTTAAAATTAGAATCAATTCATTTTCAAATATGTTGGGTTAGCTTTTGTGTGAGGGAGAAGAAGAATTTTTGCAGAGATAAACTCTTTCTCCTTTTCTCTGATGTGTATGAATGAATCAATATGAAAAAACTTCTCATTCTCTTTTCATGAGTGAAGATGAAGTGATTGGAAAGAGGGATTATAACTCACCATCCACTACTTCACAGATAACTCCCAAGGAAATTATTTCCTTATTTAAAAATAATAATAATAAAATATATTAAATCAAATTTAAAATATATGTATTTGAATATTACTTAATTAACAAATTCAATATCACATATTTAATTTCACTTGAATCATATTTAAATAATATTCTCTCACATAACCTATAGTTTAATATGAATCTTATTCATATTAATTTTAACCTATAGTTTTATTTGAATATCATTCAAATAATTAATATTTGAATCTTATTCAAATATTTATCTCTCTCATCAAGTATAATTTTGAATCTTATTCAAAATTAACTTTAAATTATAATATATCCACATACATTATATTAATTGTATCTCATACAATTAATTCCCTTATTTAGTTTGAACAATTCAGATTAATCCAAAATAAATTGATTCTTGCTTTACCCTTATTGAGTTAGTAAAGTGACCTAATGGACCTACAGATTAGAAGTTGCAATGATACAAGATTAGTTAATTAAACTCATTAATTAAATTAATCAACATTCATTAACTGCATGTCACTCTACTAAATATCCACAACTACACTCTTCGCATTGTAGATATATTTTTGTGTCCACGGATATAACCAATCAACAGTAAGTCGACCCTTCGTAAATTACTCGTAATTACAATTAGGTCAAATTATCATTTTCCCTCTGTAATTACATTTAAGTTCTTAAGTACCACTGATCCCTCTAATGAACAAATGATTTATAGTCTAACTATAAACTAATCTCTCTTCAACTAGTGAAAGGGTGAGGCCTTATTGCTCAAGACCTGAAATCAGTACATAAAAGAACAATTCATCTACTTACCCTAAAAACGAGAAGGAGTGAGTTCCATCTTATGTAGCTATGTTCCCAGCTCCCTACTTGGAAAATTTCCCAAAAATGGTAGGCTTATTGAGTCGGCGAATCCGACCACTCTCACCAATACAAATCAAAGGACTGTCCTCATAGACAAAAAGTTCATTACTCACTCAGGATTAAGGTCAAGTCACATATGATCATCCTGTGAAATGTTAATCTCTTCAATTAACTGTGTAATAAAGAGAGACTAACCATTGTGTAGTTCGATCTTATATAAATTCTTTGTATAGGATACCTCCACTTGTATGTCTCTACATAAACGATTAGAATCACATCATTTGTAACATTTTACAACTTTTGTAACAATTACAAAGTGTGGTTGTATTCATAGTGTCTCCAAATTAAAGTACTCAACCTTATCCATATACTACAGACCATTTAGGTTATTATTTTAACATGATCCACCTACATGTCAACCACATACATGTTTAAGTGACATAAAATAACATCTAATCTTAGTTTATTGGATGAAATTAATGTAATCTAAGTATCAAATAAAATATCTCATTATTTTATTAAATAAATAATCCGTATACAGATTACAAAATTAAGAGAACCACAAAATTTAAGATACCAACTCTAATAGAGTAAAGAAAATCGTGAGAGGTTTTGAAGAATTTGAAAGAAGATGGAGCTATTCAAGTGCACATGGATGAATCTTACCACCCACATAGGGAAAGGTAGATGATTATTGTTTTAGTTTTTCGTGTTTGGTTTTTGGGAACCACAAATCTACTATAATTAGTGCTTTGATTTTTTTTTTTCTGCAAATCATAGATGAAACCTTGCATATTTACTCCTTTTAAGGGCTACTCTAGAGTTGTGTTCCTATTATCATGTTTGTTGAAATTTTATGCTAAACTGTTACTCTATGAATTATCTAGGTAGCATAATTATTAGTGCATTTCAATTTTGTACTGAAAATTGTTTAACGCTCATGGATTAGGAGTTATTGATATCAATGTTAAATGAGTGTATATATACATATATGGGTTCGATTTTGTACCTACCCATTACCATTTGCAGTTATAGGTTTAATTACAAATATATACGCTTACCAAAAGTTATCTAGAGTGTCATATTTACTTGTGTGTTAATTTATAAACCACCACTCATGATCCTATCTTTCCTATAAGCATCTATGAACATTTTTAGTTGAAGATAATTATTACGAGGGAAATTAATTTAAATTAATTTCAGGGATTATGATCTAATTCTATTTGTTAATGTTGAGTGAGAAATTTTGGACCAATGACAAATTGTCACATCATATATCAAATTAATGACAAAATAATAAGTAATTAAATTTGGGACTAATTAAAAGTTGACAAATATCTCGAACTGAAATTGTTGACTCCGATGATGTCATATGTTCTCGTCTTGACCATTGGAGCAAATCAATTATTTTGATCAAATTAATATTAATATTTGGGTTAAAATCCAATCAAACCAAAAAATAAGCTTAATTTAGCCCAAACAGCAACTATGATTTAAATCCAATTAGTTGAGCCCAAGGATCAGGTCCATGTACCAACCATACTCAAACCCAAGCCCACAAAGCCAAACCAAAGAACTAGAAGTTCTCCTTCATTTGAAGGGGCCATAAATTTTGCACTCTAGAGAGCATAAGAGATTTTTTCCAACAATCAGAAGACTTCATAACTCATGTGACTGGACACTCCATGAAGATACAAGTTTTCTGAAGATACAACTAATCTTTTAAGACTTCAACTTCAAGAACATCACGCGCTTTGCTTCTTCAAATCAAATGTACGCATTCAACTGAGAGAGAATAAGAGGATCAAATACTAGAGATCGAACCACATCTGCATCAAATCTACATAAACACAAGTTCAACTCCACGAAACACATTTCTCCAAAAACCTCGTATAAACAGTTACTTTTGTTTTTATTATTTTTACTTCTCTTCTCCTTAATATACTCCATTTAATTAACCTTCATTTTAAGAGATACTTAACAAAAGGGCAAAACAAGTTATACTAATTAGGTCTATAGCTCACATATGTGTTGTTTGCAAAAATGGTAAGAAAGAAACCTAGCTCATATATAAAAGATGTAAAATGTCGCAAATTCCCTCACTACTAATATACATTTGATATACTTGATTGATATATTTAAAATAATTGATAATGTTGCACCTGATAGATATACTTAATATACTTGTCAATCATGCACTTGTTTATACAATTGATAAACTTGATACACTTAACTGATAAACTGTTAATAAATTAGTCAATCATTCATTAGTTTATACTGATGATAAATTTAATACATTTTGCTAATATACTATTGATAAATTTGATAATTATTATGCACTCTTTTATAATATTGATACACTTGACCGATATACTATTAATAAATTTGATAATGATAAGTTGATATACTTCATAATTATACTTTAAAAAAAACTTGAACTTCTTCTTCTTCACATGCAACATACCTCTCTCCCGCAACATCTCTCTTTCACCAACCAGCATTGCTTCACACCATTTTGCATACTCACCTTAATCCTCCCCTGTATATTTGATTACCGCTTTTTTCTTTCTATCAATTGATTGTTTAGAGCAAATATGGAAGTAAAAATAATTAGAAATCTAGATTTGAAGTTTTGCGATATTTATGATATATGAAATATGAGTGACACTTATAAAATAACATATTCAAATTGCCACTGATTGCAATTTTTCTTATTTTAATTGAGTTAAAAATAGTGAGAAATCTACCCAATGATACTTTAGTTACATTCCAATTTAAAAATTCTAATAAAAAATTTTGTTTAATATGTTTTTAGCTATTTTTTCAAAATCTGTTTAACTATTGTTCGAGTTAGAATATCTAAAATTTACTCCAACATGTTAGATACTCTAAGAGGCTTTTATACCACCTAATTAAATAGATCTAATTATACAATTATATAATTATCTAAATTTTTATATTTACATGAATAGTCTAAAGGACTATTATTTTACACAAAAATATAGTCCAATTTACTTTTTCAACTCATTAGCATTCATTTTTTTAAACAAAATACAATAAAATTAATACTAAAAGACACATCTATGAGAAGTTTCTTGGGATTATGAACTTTCTTAAATGGTCTTCTTTTCAAAACCTATACAGGTAAAGAAAGTTTCTCTAAAAATCTCTCTTAAAAAAGTTCTCTAAAAGTTTGAAAATCGTTCCTCTCATAGGACCAAAACAATAATTGACAAGAAGTTTCGAAAGAAAAGATAAAGTATATTTGATATATAAAACGCAATAAATTTGATATATATTTGAAGTTTATAGAAATAAACTAGAATGCATTTGATAAGTGCATGAATAAGATAATTATATATGTGACGTAGTTTTATATATTTGTAAACACACAAAAAAAAAATAAAAAATCATGGTATATACAATGTATATTTACATTTTGTTTATTATATAACCAGTATATTAAACTTGTAAGATCTCAATTGAGAAGTGATTAATTTTTTGTTAGAAATATGGAAAATAAAATAAAACCTTTTAAAATGAAGAAAATATTAATTTGAAATATCTTGCTTTAAATGATCATCCATAGAAACTAATAAATAACAAAAAGAAAGTCGAAACTCGAAAATGATGTTAATAAGAAAATAATTTAATATTATGAAAATTTTGAAAAAAGAGTAGAGAGGTTAAATTAATCTAAAATAAAAGCCAAAAAACATAACGAAAATAATTTAAAATCTATGAAGTTTGTACATAAATTTTTTGGTGTAAGAATCTCTAGGTGATTGGAACAAAACAAGCTGGTAAAACTTAAAAGCCCATGACCGAATTTCAGATCCGCAAAATAGTTTAAATGGGCCGTTGTGAAGCCCAAAAAGTTGGCCAGTAATCAAAAACCCTAACCCTAGGGCAAAAGCCGCATCAGTGTCTGTATATAAATAGCGCAACAATCAGTTGCGCGACTCTCTTGGATTGCAGCAGCACGAAGGAGGTTTAGAGAAATGGTTTCACTCAAGCTTCAGAAGCGGCTTGCCGCTAGTGTTCTCAAGTGCGGTAGAGGCAAGGTTTGGCTCGATCCTAATGAAGTCAATGAAATCTCCATGGCCAATTCTCGTACGTTTCTTTTTTTTTTTTTTGTTTGATTGATTCCTTTCTTCTTTTACGACCGGTTTGGGTTTGGGTTTGTATTTGATCTGTTTGTTTATTAAGTTGCTTTTGTTTGTGGAAGATGTCGTAGGGAGATTGTTGCTTAATTTGATTAACTACCCCTAAACTGTCGGGTTGGGTTTTTAATTTTGATCTGCTTGATTTGAACTTTGTTGGTTTCATGAAATTATTTAATTCCGGGAATATGGTTTCGTAGATGCCTTTTTCTAATAAATACTGATTTCAGTTTTTGGGAGCCTAGGTTAAACATTTAGTATGTGTACTCTGTTTTATTTTTGGGTTGATTGATTGAAGGGGTGTTATGTTGGTCGCAGGCCAAAACATTAGGAAGTTGGTGAAAGATGGGTTCATTATCAGGAAGCCAACAAAGATTCACTCTCGTTCCCGTGCTCGCCGAATGAAGGAGGCTAAGAGGAAGGGACGTCACTCCGGATACGGTATTTTTCTTTTGAGTCTTGCTGGTGTTATTGGTGAAGTATACAGACTACCTCATGTCCGGGACATGGGCACTTTATAGAGCGATGTGTCAATTGCTTTTTTTTTTAGGATAATTTTTTTTAGAGAAATTGAAGATGTGAAACTCGACTTCTCTAAAGAGACATTAAAACACTTGCATCATGGAAATTAGACACGAGTGTATAAATATAAATAGAAATGCTTTACCAGTCAACAGAACTAAGGGCGTATAGTTATTAGTTGCATAGGAAGATATGGGCCGTGATATCAAGGTGAACTCTATGCCTTTTTGCCTTTTTGATGAAGCACTTGTCTGTGTTTCCCTCCATTTGACTCTATATTGTAGCTGTTAAATCTTTATTCTAAAGATTTGACATTTTTCTTTAAAATCCTACATTTCATTTAGGAAACAGATACTTCCATTTTAAATTATGTGTGAACTGGTAAAAATTGGTAATGGAGTGTTGAGCAATCTATGCATTTTTTCCACATAATGTTTTATGGGATTTTACCATTACAAAGCAAGAAGCGCTTGTGTGGAATCAATCTCTAATTTTTATAGTGAAGTGCTTATGGTGAGTTTGTCCCTAATTATGTCGGTTGCATTTAGGTAAGCGAAGGGGTACCAGAGAAGCTAGATTGCCCACCAAGATCCTCTGGATGAGGAGGATGCGTGTCCTGAGGAGATTACTCCGTAAGTATAGGGAGTCTAAAAAGATTGACAAACACATGTACCATGACATGTACATGAAGGTGAAGGGTAATGTTTTCAAGAACAAACGTGTGCTGATGGAGAGCATCCACAAATCAAAGGCTGAGAAGGCAAGAGAGAAGACATTATCAGATCAATTTGAGGCGAAAAGAGCAAAGAACAAAGCCAGTAGGGAAAGAAAGATTGCCAGAAGAGAGGAGCGGTTGGCCCAGGTATTCAATGACTTCATCCTTTATGTCAACATTGTTCCTCAATACGCATAAGTTTGATAACATGGCATTTCTTTGCCGTATCAAATGCTCTGCTTTATTCATGAATTTCTTTAATATCGGTTTTACTCCATGTCAGATTATTGACTTTGTCTTGTCATTTAGGGACCTGGAGAAAAACCAGCCGCCGCCCCAGTTGCTGCGTCTCAAGCCACTCAGTAAATATTTATGAATTTATTTAAATTAAGTAAAATCAGATGACTGATTTATATATTAAACCAACCTTCTTCCTCTTGCAGGGTATCAAAAAAAGCAAAGAAGTGAACATCTGATCCATCGTAGATTCTCAATTACTGTACTGGTTTTGACCACTTTTGTTGTTTTTCTTGTCTTGGACAATTTTCCTTGTTATCAAAATCCCAGACGAATAGATATCTCCCATCTATAATTTTTCTAATTTATCAATGGTTCCATCTTTGGGTTCTTTTTATTTTTATAAATTGTTTTGAGATTCTCACAAGCCTTGTTAGACGTTTTTTTACTTGAGTTTTTCTGAGTGAAAGATATCTGATGTCTGAATGTGAATACCTTGTTTTCATTAAAAATGTGACCTTTGACTTCAATCACCGATTGGTTTGTTTTGAAGGTAGAGATAGAAGAAAGAGTTCTGATCTCGGATCTCTCTAGTCTCTCCCGTTCTTCAACCCGTTATTTTTGCTAATAATTATTGGCCAAATCGACTGATCCAAATGAGTTTAATGGTTCTGAAGTGAGCGTACCCATATGTTATTGGAAGATTAGTCTCAGGTTAATCATTTTGTTGATCAAAATGACCTCGAAATCTCATAGCAAAACTCCACTCTGATTTGTGAGAAAACTCCACCCAGAAACTGTGAACAGTCATGGGTGTGTGGGTTGTCTTCAGCTTGAATGGCTCTTTTGCTGTATAATCCCCCATCTAGTAGGATTGTTGGAGACCAATTTGGTAGGTTTATTTATTTATTTTTATCTACTTGAGATCATTGACTCACTGTTTATTCATCAGTTTGGGGCTCTGAAAGCATACCTAAGCTTCTGAAACCAGACAAATTGTTTGCATGATGATGGTTTTGCTGTCTCATTCAACCCCAGCAACTAAACTCTAGGCACTCTTCTCATTGTAAGGCAACTAAATAGTAACGATGGCACCATCATTATCTAAACAATTCGTTGGGAAGTGATTTGTCAATCATGCTTTCATAATCTTTTTCTTTTTAGTTCTCACTCTAGCTGAATCTGTTTCCGAACTATCAATTATAGACCAGTGATGAAGTGATTTAAAAAAACCACCTTTTGGAAGTTCTGAGAAAATTGATTATAAAAATCTGTTTTACATGTCCAAAATGATTTTTGTCCCACTTTTAAAACTAATTTTGAACTTTTACTTGCATCGGTTTTACAAAGTCATCTTTATTTATTTTTCTTTACTTCTTTTTTCCATTTCCTTCTTCCTTCTTTTTCTCTGTGTGACCGCCACTTCTCTAGCAAAACCATCCGTGAGAGCAGGAAAGCCTACCTCACAATTCTACTTGAATTTGACTATGAAAATCTAGAAATTTTTTATGTGTAGAGAAGTACAAGGATTAGTTGAGTAATGAACCATACATTATTAGATTATGTTCATTTATTTCAAATCATCAAAATTCTATATAGTAAAGATTTAGATCCAATTTGGTAATCTATTTATTATTATAATATTCATAATACTTCCTCTTAGATGTTCACATATACATGAAATATGTCTCATTAAAATCTTACTAGGAAAAAAATCATAGTGAAGGAAAAATAGTAGATATTTCATATAATATAATAGTCCTAAAAGAATAAATATATTTACTCCCCTCATCAAAACATTACTTAAGATCTCGGAGTCGCATTCTAATGTTCTCAGAGTCACCGCATTCTAATGTTGTGCACCAATTTTTCTAGCAGCTTTGTGTGGATATCTATCGATTGTTCTCTGGA
Source organism: Benincasa hispida (assembly GCF_009727055.1). NCBI lineage: Eukaryota > Viridiplantae > Streptophyta > Magnoliopsida > Cucurbitales > Cucurbitaceae > Benincasa > Benincasa hispida. The sequence continues at coordinate 36,126,686 of NC_052359.1, forward strand.
GATAACAAAGTATAAGAGGACTATATCATGAATAAATATTTCATCAGCTAAATGTGCAAACCAAGGCAAAATTTTGTTTTTTCGAGATCTTTTATTTCAAATTCTTTCTTAAGATATTCTATTGAAGGCTCTTTGGGAGTTCCAATTATATTCGAGTCATCAATGTATATAGTTATAATAACAAATCCTTGATTTCTTTATGAAAACACACAGGCATATTGGATTATTTTGATATTCTTCTTTCAATAAATATTCGCATCCGTCCTAATTGTTTCAATCCATATAGTGATTTCTATAACTTTATTGAATACCATTCTCAGGAATTTGATGTATATGTTTCAGTTATCTTAAATTCTTTTGGGATTCTCATATAAATATCATTATCAAGAGATCTATATAAATATGTTGTGACTACATCCATGCATATCCAGACTTTTATATAATTGCATCCACCACTGGAGAATATGTCTTCTCATAACCAATACCAGGTCTGAAATACCTCGTTCAACTAGTCTTGCTTTATATAAACCTGATGTTTTTAAAGTGAATATAATTATGTCTCGATTTCTTCTGTCCACTAAAGCCAATATTTTCTATGTCGACATTCTTCAACAGATTTTGGTTTAGAATCCTCATTTTCAAATATAATATCAAGTGCAATATTATACACAAAAATATTGTCAATGATTACATTAGTATGATTTCCTCTTTTTCCTGACATGACATAGTTTAATGAAACTAGTCATGTCGAGGATTTTTTCATGGGTATGTATATCCCCAACCAAGTCTTTTTCACTATTAATTATTTTCATTTTCGAGGATTTTTATCTTTGGAATCCGTTGTTCTACCACACTTCTGGCATGTTCCAGACTCACTAGTGACAACTTGTTGTGTTGAGATATCAATTTTTTATGGAACATTTGCAGCTGGTATATGTGACCTAGTTACTTTCTTTGCATATGGTAATTGATTTGTTATATTTTGCAAATGAATTATTTTCTGAACTTCAAGTTCACAATGATCCGTACGAGGATCTAAATGAGACAATAATGATGCATTCCATGTAATTTCTTTTTCCAATTTCTTAATTCCTCCCCCTAATGTTGAAAAATTTGTCTCATTAAAGTGACAATTAGCAAATTGTGTAGTAAATACATCATCTGTCAGGGGTTCAAGATTTAATAATCGATGAAGAATCATATCCCTTAACCTCCTTTGAGGACCCATCTTAGTGTGTTATGGTGGAGCAATTAGAACATATGCTGCACATTCAAAAATTCTCATATGGGAAATATTTGGCTCATGACCATAAGTTAATTGTAATGACGAGTACTTATGATAAACTACTGGCCTAATGCGTACAAGTGACGCTACATGCAAAAAAGCATGTCCTAATACAGATGAAAACTTAGCTCTCATAAGTAATGGTTTTGCAATTAATTGTACGTGTTTTATAAATGATTATGCTAAACTATTTTGTGTGTGAACATGAGCTACAAGATGTTCAACACTTATCCCAATTGACATACAATAATCATCAAAAGCTTGGGATATAAATTCTCCTGTATTATCAAGACGAATAGTCTTAATTGTATAATCAGAAAATTATGCTCTTAACTTAATTAAATAATCTTGCAAATGCAAGTTTTCGATTTGATAATAAGCACACGTGTGGCCATCTACTAGATGCATTTATTAATACCATAAAATATCTAAATGGTCCACTTGATGGGTTAATAGGTTCACATATATCACCATGAATTCATTCTAAAAATGCAGGTGATTCAGTCCCCACTTTAGCTGGTGATGGTCTAATTATCAATTTTCCTTGAGAGCAAGCATCACATTATAATGCATTAGATTCAAGAGTCTTTTGGTTCTTCAATGGATGTCCATTTGAATTCTCAATAATTCTCTCATCACTATAGATCTTGGATGACCCAATCAGTCATGCCAAATTGCAAATATTTATGGATTCATGAACTTCATGTTCATTGTTGCATATGTTTCAATTACTTGTATATGAGTATAGTATAATCCAGAAGATAAAGTAGACAACTCTTCCAATATACGGTTTTCATTTGAGAAAGTGGATATGATATACAAATATTCCACATTATTCTTATTATTAGTCTTAATATGATAACCATTGCAACGTATATCTTTAAAACTAGAAGATTTCTCTTTGATTGATTAGAGAACAATGCATTGTCAATTGTAAATTTTGTTCTTATAGGCAAAATAATATTTTCTTTTCCAAAACCTTCGATCAAATTTGCAAAACCTAATATCATATTGACTTTTGCTTCCAGTATTGTTAGTTTGAAAAAATATTTTTTTACTTGTAATTGTTTATGTGTAGTTGCACAGTGTGACAAACATAGATTTTCTTTGCTCATTTTTTAAATACCCAACATATGAAAATGATCCATATTTCTTCATTAAAAGAAAATAATTACAATAAGGAAAAACAACACTTAAAATATACAAAGTTACTAAAAAAAACATGAAGATAGATTAAAAAAAAAAACAACATCTAGATATTCTCAAAGTCAAAAGAAACACTTGATATTCCACTAACTGTGTTAATCTTCTCTTCAGGAGATTCAAAGAAGTCTGCCACATCCAAATTTGTCATGTGGGATGAGTCAAATATGTTATTATCCTAGTATGTAAAATTCGCTTCCACACTTTTCTCTTTTTCCTTGAGGGAGGCTTAATAGAGGTCAACTATGTATTTTGACGTACGACAGGTACGTGACCAATGCCCAGTCATTCTACAACAGAAGCATTTATTTTCAACACTCTTTGAACTTTTATCTTATCGAGTTTTTCCTTTGTGATCATCATTTTGCATGGTTCTTTTAAAATTTGAATGATTAGAGCGACCACCATGAAAATAATAATTATTTCTTCCTCTACTATGACTACGACCATGACCTCGACTACGATTATTAATATTTATAGCATTCACTTCAGGGAATGGTGTTGTTCCAGTTGGTCGAGATTCATAATTTTTCATCAATAGCTCGTTATTTTGTTCAGCCATGAGAAGACATAAAATTAGTTCAGAATACTTTTTTAAACCTTTCTCTCGATATTGCTGTTGCAAGAGCATATTCGAGACATAAAATGTAGAAAATGTCTTCTCTAACATATCAGAATTAGTAGTTTTCTCTCCGTATAATAACAATTTTGAACTTATTTTAAATAATGCAGAGTTATAATCACTTACTGATTTGAAATTTTGTAGTCTCAAGTGCATCCACTCATAACGAGCTTTAGGAAGAATAACTGTTTTTTTATGATCATGCCTCTCTTTCAAATTTTTCCACAAGATACAGGGATCTTTTATTGTAAGACACTCCATTTTCAATCATTCGTGGATATGATGATAAAGGAAAATCAGAGCTTTTGTTTTGTCCTGATTGAATGTCGTATTTTCTTCTTTAATAGTCTCCCCAAGATTCATAGCATCCAGGTTGATTTCGACAATAAGTATCCATGAAAAATAATTATTGTTGTTAATATTAAAGGCGACAAATTCTAATTTTGTGAGATTTGTCATGGCAACACTATCATAAATTATTGTACTTATGTTAGAAATTTAATAGATATTAAATATGCAAAATAACATTAAACTTATTAATTATAATAAAGAGGAAAAACCAACATACCTTTAGGACCTACTTTTAGCGGAAAAAACAACAGGAGCTTGTGCTGATAACGTGTTGTGAATTTGAGGAGTACAACGAGAACATGGATGGTAATAAAATAAATATTAAAATAAATATAATATAATAATAAAATAAATAAAACATAATATATAAAAAAAATTAAAAAAATAAGAAAAATGAGAAATGAGAAAATTATCAAAATTTTCCACTTTCTCCAATTTGTATGAACTTTGCCTAATGTGTGTGTTTTTCAGATCCAACAAATGTCACTAAAATAGGCAAAGTGGGATGTGTACTTACATGGATACCAAACATAAATAATTACAAGACACATAGACAACATGAAGAAAGGTGACATATGACTTTTGAGATACTAAGTAATGAACATCTATTTATTATTATAATATTCATAATAACAATCACTCTTTTCTGCACGTTAACTTGGAAACTATTTGATTCTTTGATTCTCGAGCTTTTTTAGAAAAAATATTAAATTGTAAAAAATGTCCCTGAACTTTTTATTTTATGTAAAAAATGCCTCTAAATTTTTTTAAAAAATACCCTTACTGTACTGTTAATTTCGGATGGAAACAGTTAAAGTTTTGTTTCATAACTTTCATAAGTTTCAAAAATACCCTTTAACTTTTAAAAAAAAAAAAAAATCAAAAATTCCTTCTTAGTATATAAACAGAACTGCTAATATCTTCTTGCAAAAACAACTTTAAAATTAAAAAATAAATAAATAAATAAATGTTCATAGTGATAATATGGTGATCAATGTGTTTCTTAGTTTTTCAATTTTTAAGCTTACACCAATTTTCTTAACAATCAAAATTTTAAGTTAAAACATAAAATACCCAAAATCTCACAAAGTTCCAAAACCAAAATCTCTCCTTCCATTATACCAAAACGATAAATAGTCAAATAAAACGATAAATAGTCAAATAAAAGAATATATTTGATTATTAACACACACTCATCTACTGACCTACAAATTTGTTATTAAGTCCTAACATTCATTGGTGTTTCCTTTATTCCTTTATTTTTTTTTTACTTATTTTAGATAGATAAATTTCAAATGATTAACAAAAAGGGGAATAAGAGAGGTCCGTCGGATGGATGACCCAAAAATTACGCAAAAAAATGTGAAATGACCCTTTTTTTTAAAAAAAAAAAAAAAAGTCAAATGATCCTTTGCTAGCGTCAAATTTGGGTGAAATTACCAAAATATACTCGTGCGCATACGGAAAAGTAATCTCGCTCTCACTATCTCATCTTTTTTCACTCACAAATCACCTCACTCTCGCTTGTCTGGTTCTCTCTTCTTTTTTTCACTCACAAATCACTATATCTCACTCTAGCTTGTCTCGCTCTCTTCTTTTTTCACTCACAAATCATTCTCCCTCGTTCTAGCTCATCTCGCTCTCTTCATTTCCTCACTCACAAAATCATTCCTCTCTCTCGTTTTTTGCTCACTGGAGTTGGTCGTATAAGAGATACTCGCGTGGACTCATTGTGCTGGAGAAGAAGATATTTAGAGGAGAAGAAGACGACATGCAGAAAAAGATTTCTTACACCGATGAAAAGGAAAAAAGAAGAGAATACTGTAACTTCATGTGATCATGATAAATGGGCATTTGACATTTTTTTTTTCAAAAACTGGGTGATTTGCCATTTTGGACCTTTAAAATAGATCTTTTGAGCAATTAATTCAAATAAGAAGATATTGAAGAAAGGATGGGAGAAAAAAAGATGAAAAATAGTGAAGTAGGAGAGTTTTTTTTTTAACTTTTCTAAAAGTTTAAGATTTTAAATTTTTAAAAGTTCATGGATATTTTTGACACAACACTAACAGTTTCCACCAAAAACTAATAGTAAAAGTATTTTTGAACTAATTTTGAAAGGTTAAAAGTATTTTGGAAACTTCTGAAAATTCAAGAATATTTTTTTTTACATAAAAGAGAAGTTTAGGGATATGTTGTATAATCTAACCTAAGAAAAAAAAGTATTATTTACCGATCATATATAATAGATAATTTTGGTATTTGAATATGATTTACATCCGTGCTTGGCTATGAATTATGATGCAAATAGAAAATTTTCTTTGATAAACAGAGGGATACCACAAAAAATTATTAAATTTAATTATGAAATGAACTATACTAATATTCCTTCTTAGTTAGCCTTTCATCAAAACTGGATGATAAATTTCAAACTTTGTGCACAGTAATTACATATTTCTCCAGAAAATGTCGACATTGAATCCCTACGACAATAAATGAGTTGGCTCAAATGCCGCCTGGATGAATGCCACATTCTTCCATTTCAAGTGGGGGGGTGAAAAGGTCAATTTTCAAAGAGATCCAATAAGGGACGTACACGAACAAATGTCTCCAAAATAAATTATTAATTAGTTCCCGTAGGAAAAATTTTAGACAATATTTTCAAAGTAGAAGAGGAATGACCTCAGGAGACTCTTCTTTGTGGTCATTTTTATTATCCAGTTCAATCCTCATAAAAATGGATTTCTTCTTCCTTTTTGGAGAAAAATGAGAGTACCTATAAAAATGATTTTGATGAAACAATGATCCAAACACAGAAGAAGGAAGCTTTAGCTCTATCAATCAGATGGACCAATCATTTTCTCAGGCACCACATATTTATCAAAATCTTCATCGCTTAGAACTCCAAGCTTCAGTGCAGCTTCCTGCATAATCATAATATACCAAAACCACTCCAAATCAACAATAAAGCTATAAGATTTAAGTTTGAACACTTGTTCTATGTATTGTCCTATATTCTATTTGGTCCGACAAATCTACTTCTCGAGTTTAAGGTTTGTGTTAATTTGGTTCTTGAACATTCAGAAATATCTTACAAGTTCTTCAACTTTCAATTTTGTGTCGAATAGGTCCTTCACAAATTCGAAAATTTTAGGCCTCGTTTGGTAACTATTTTGTTTTTTAAAATTAAGCCTACGAACACTATTTCTACCTCCAAATTTTTTCCTTTGTTATCTACTTTTCACCATAGTTTAAAAAACCAAGCCAAATTTTGAGAACTAAAAAAAGTAGCTTTCAAAAAGTTGTTTTTGTTTTTGGAATTTGGCTAAGAATTCAACCATTGTTCTTGAGAAAGATGCAAATCATTGTAAGAAATGTAGATAAAATATGCTTAATTTTAAAAAACAAATACAAAAAATCAAATGGTTACCAAACGAGACCTTAAAAATTAACTTCTCTATCAATATAAGCTGAATTTTATGTCTAATGAAATCCTATATTTTCAATTTTTAATTTTCAATTTTCAATTTTGTGTACATCTGTAAAATAACCTAAAGTTTAGGAACCAAACAAATAAAAACCTCAAAATTCATGGACTAAATCAAACATTTATCAAATGTTGTAGTTTCGGTCCTTTTTAACTTTCTAATGGTTTGTTCCTATTTCTAAATTTAACAACAAAATGCTAACTCAATCCTTTTTATCTTTCCTTTAATCACTTAAGACTCGACACCTAACATAGAACATTTGACTTCAAATACTTGTTCATGTAGACATCTTATTCATTGTATAAGTTAAATGAATTTTTTTTTTTCAATATATGTGAGAGTGTGGGCTCTTGTTGCATACTTGATTAGACAGTTTGCCCCAACTACATCTAGAAATAAAAGGCAACTCATAAGATATTAAATTTTAGATAGGTGGGCTACCACAATTTAAACTCAACCCCTCTAAATCGTTAATTATATACACGTCCCTTATATTAAGATAAATCCCTCATGATTATAAATTAAATGAACTATTTAAAATTAGTGACATGACAGACTAAAATATGTAAACTGAAAGACAAAAATCTGATTTAACCTAAAATGTAAATACAATTCATACCTTCAAAGTGGACCCTTCCTTGTGGGCTCTCTTTGCAACTGCAGCAGCATTGTCGTAACCAATTTTCTGGAGACAATAAGCCAGGGACATATATTATCAAATAAAGTACCAAGCTTAAGAAAAATGAGAGCTTTCTAGCTGATGAACACTTACAGGATTTAATGCTGTGACAAGCATCAGAGACTGCAGGGCCAACAAATTTTACGCGCAGAGATAACCACAAGAATCATCAAGTCAAAATCTTCGATGCAAACAGTGTAGTATAAAGTATTTTTCAAGTATTAATAGAAAACTAACCTCACGGAGCAATTTCGAAATTCTTTCCCTGTTAGCTTGAATTCCCCTCACACAGTTCTTCTCAAATGAAGCAGAAGCATCCCCTAATAATCTCAATGACTGCCAATGAAGAGCCAGCATTGGAGATGAAATTCAATGAATCCAAAATTATTATTTGAACAATTAATTTCTGATATCATTATTTGAACATAATCTCTAGGCATAGTCACGGTGAAGAGATAATGATAGAACTTACATGCAAAAGAGCATTAGCTATCATTGGCTTAAATACATTAAGTTCAAAGTGACCATTTGACCCACCAACAGTTATTGCCACGTGGTTTCCCATCACCTGTATAAACAAGAAGAATTGCCATATCATCTTTCTAGAATAACAAAATAATATACATGAAATAATCCCTTAGATTCTGAGTATGCGTAGGCTCACGGAAATCAGCCAAAAAAATTTGGGGAACAAAAGGAAACAAGCATGATGCATTGACTGAACCTATACTAACTAATTCCTCTTACAGAACCCCATAATAAACTACGTTAGATAGTACTTACCTGAGCGCAGACCATAGTGAGAGCCTCGCATTGAGTAGGGTTAACTTTCCCCTGAAACGAAAAATATTGTTTAGGTTACAAAAGCCCAGAATGCACAGGCCACCAGATACACAGAGAGAAAGAGAGAGAGAGAGATTAACTGGCATGATACTACTGCCTGGCTCGTTTTCGGGAAGAATAAGTTCACCAAGACCACAACGTGGACCACTGTACACGTGAAATGAAGGGGGAAATATTAGAAAGAGGGGAAAAAAAAAACAAAGAGAAAGATTAACAAAACTAATACATATGAACCTTCCCAACAGGCGTATGTCATTGGCAATCTTCATCAAAGAAGTAGCAACTGTGTTAAGAGCCCCACTAGTTTCAACGAAGGCATCATGTGCAGCCTAGTAAGAAACAAAAGTTTTAGAATATAGAATTGGCTCCACGTGTGAAGGATGGCTACCCCAAATTGTGTAATAAGACTATAGGATGAAGCAATGACTAACCAAGGCTTCAAACTTGTTTTCAGCTGTCACAAATGGCAAGTTTGTTTCTTCAGCTACTGCTGCCGCTATTTTCACATCAAATCTGAACAATAGATAGCACCAATCTCAAAATGAGAAACACATTCAACCTGATCATCAAGCACAATATCCAAAAACTAGATTGGTTTACTTATTCAAACTAACTAAAAAATGTACCCCTTCTTTGTGTTCAATCCAGTTCCAACAGCAGTTCCACCTTGGGCGAGCTGCACATGGAATTCTGAAGTGTCAAAACAAAAAAAAAGACCAAAGAACAGACAAAATATACCTGGGAAAATCACACATCTTGCAACCTGATACATTCGAGGTAGAGTAAGCAAGACTCTATCAATACCATACTTCACCTGCAGTCCAAGTGCACACCAATCAGAAAATTACCCAAATGCAATTCAATGTACCCTCCTTTTTTTCATTAGACATAGTATAACTAAACTTCCACAAGCACAAAGAGAAAGAAGGCATACTTGTGTGGTATAGCCACTGAACTCTTGTCCAAGAGTTAGAGGTGTCGCATCTTGAGTGTGAGTGCGTCCAATCTTTACTATGTCTTTGAATTCAACGGACTGTTAAGATCATAAGAGAGTAATACAGGGAATTACAAACTTATGGAAGTGTGAAGGGAAAATAGAATGCAAAATAGGAGCCTGGAGTGTAAATAAACATACATTACTACCACACGACTCAATTAAAATATGCTGCACCTAGGATGGTATAATCAGATCCAAACAATGTGGATCTTGTAATGTTTTCCCATTTTTACACAGCTTAGTCCATGCAATCAAACAAGCATGACCGGTTAACATGGTGTTTTGTGTAAAAAAAATTGGGCTCAGATCATCTGGAGCATGTGATGATGCAAACAATAAAGTTGAAATTTTCAGCAGCATAGCTCTCTCAAAACATCAAACCTTTGAGTTTAGTGATGAATGTAAAATTTTCAATTTTGGTATGAATCTGGAATTAATTTCTGTTGCAGCTGCTATGTGCATTACCTGAGAAAAGAAAACAGTAGACATCAGAAGTAGGAGAAAAAGAACTAGTCAATTGAGACAAATAAATGTAGTTGTTTCATGATCAAAGTAATGAAGGCATAAGTTTGACCATTAAAATTACTATGCAAAAAAGAAGCTTGGGCATGGAAAACTGCTAAAATTGGTTAGTTATAGAATAGCAATAGACAAAATAACTTGGGCAAGCTAAAGCTTACAGTTGGGAATGTATCATTAGAAGACTGGGACCGGTTAACATGGTCATTTGGGTGAACAAACTTCTCACCACATTTATGACCAAGGATCTCAGATGCTCTGTTAGCAATGACCTGCCACAAAAGTAAGATGATCATCAATTGTACAATAGAGGTCTGTATTATCTACCATTCAAGTTACCAACGAACAAAATATACCCTAAGAGACATTCTAAAATGATTACTTAAACAGAATCCCCTATGTTCGGCTATTATCTGACCATAACATACTTATGAGACACTTCAAATATTAATGAAGCGCAATGTATAGTTATTCAGTCGAAGGATTTTTTTTTTACAAAAGATTATACTCAAGGAATGCATGAATTTGACACAACGAAGGAAAGGGAGGAAGGAAAGGACTGTTGTCATCTTACAGAATCTTAAAATCAACCGTTATTGACCTCTAGTTGTATGGCAAACTAGAGAACGATTCATGCAAAATCATAAAAAATGCGAAGTACGTATGTTTGCATTGCAATACGATCCTTTATAAGCAATCCATCGTTCTCGACACTTCATAATCAAAATAAAAACAGAGTTGTTCTAACCTCATTCGCATTCATGTTACTCTGAGTGCCACTTCCAGTTTGCCATACAACTAGCGGAAAATGATCATTCAACTTTCCCTCAGCTACTTCTTGGGCTGCTTGCATTATGGCTTTCCCAATGGTTGGATCAAGACCATACTCCATGTTTACCTATAAAAACATACTCGCGATGAGCAAGAGAAACCATTTCAAAACCGTATACCACATTTATCTCAGTTGCAAAACACAACAATAGCACAAAGAATCAAACATCACATTATACTTAATTTGAAAACGAATGAACCTTGGCAGCACACTTTTTAAGGACGCCAAAGGCACGAATTATAGGTTCAGGCATTCGCTCACGGTCGCCTCCGATCTCAAAGTTCTGCAACGATCTCTGCGTTTGAGCTCCCCATAATCTAAAATGCAACAAAACAGTTCATAAAAACTCATTTCGCTTCATTTATCATAATTTCCTTTGGGAAAAAAGGAACACAAAGCAATTATGGGTCAAGTAAATCCAAAAACCAGATGAACCAGAGAGACGAACCTATCGGAGGGAACGTTGATAGGTCCAAACGTATCTCTTTCCTCGCGAAAAGAGGTGGAGTAAGATCTCAATGACGTAGTAGCATAACGCGCCATCCCAAAGAGGTGGGAACGGGAAGATCGCCGGGACAAAACATACACGGCCGCCATTGTTTTGAGCTAAAAGCGAATATCAGTTTGGGGAAGAAGAATGAGAGAGTGATCCGGCAAGTAGGAGAGAAGACTAAGAATGGAGGTTTGGAAGGAGGAATCCTCGAACGGAGGAACGGACGGAGATAAGGCGCCGGAGAAATGGCAGGTGACGTCAGAATGTCGGAGGTGTTGTAAGAGAATACGGCGATTTATTTGGACGAACAAAATACATATTCAAAAGTAAAAGTGGAAGTGGTTTTCATGGCTGCGCCTGCCTCACATGTGACTTTTCTTTCTTAGGCCCAATTAAAGACGGCCCAACAAAACACCAACTCAAACCTTTTTTTTATTTTTTATTTATTTAATACTATTTTGGTTTATACTAAAAATGTTTAATAGATATTTTTTTAAAAAAAAAAAAACAATAAACTAGACTAAATTTAAGATTTCATGAAAGTATATAGACTAAAATTAGAGAATTTAAAGTATAAAAAACTAAAATTGAACAACTCATGATATTTTAACATTTTTCCCTCTTTAAGCTAATTTTAGTATTAACTTTTTGAACATTCTATTTATACTTAATAAATTCATAAACTTTAAAAATGTCTAATAAGATAGATACATAGTTTTTTTTTTTTAAAAAAAAATCAATTGATCTAATAGATACATGTTTAATAGCCTTAAGAAAAGGTAACGTTGAATGGAGCTTTAAATTTTCATTTTTGTTTTTGATACATATGTGAATTTAATTTTTTCTAATAAGCTTTTAAGACTTATTATTTTTTTTAAAAAAAAATTATTGACCTATTAAATACATAATTAAAATTAAAAGAAAAAAGTTTACATACTTATTAGACCGTTTTTAAAATTTGAAAACCAAACACAAAATTAAAAGTTTGAGACTAAACTTGCAATTTAACCATATTTATTTTAGTTAAACAAATCTTGAACATTCAACTAAAAAGGTAATATGTATTCTTATCTATTAAGGTATGCTCGAATAGATTACTACTTGAATTGAAGTTTTATATGGAGGCTTTGCAAAAGAGATTGTTTGACATAACTAGAATAATGTGGCCAACTTTTACATATTGTGGCAGAAACATTTAATAATTTTTCCAATGATTTGTTGGGATAGTTATTTAGGGGCAGTTTGGGATAGAGATTATCTTTAAGATTGTAATAATCATCTCTTACTATATGAAATACTATTTCAAAACCTCAATTTAGCTACTGTAAACACTATTTGAAAATCCTCATTTGAAATTATTTAGGGGCAATTTGGGGCAGAGATATCTTAAGATTGTAATAATCACCACTTACTATATGAAATACTATTTCAAAACCTCAATTAGCTACAGTAAACACTATTTGAAAATCCCCATTTGCTACCGTATTTACGTTTTTACTATTTTACATTCATCATTTTTTATTATTTGTTACAATATTTACTATTTCATTCTCAAACTAAAATAGTTTATAAAACACATACTATTGTAACCTAAACTAAAATAATATACATCCCAAACATAGACTATTATAACCAACTATAATAACAACTCTTTACTACAAATGCTCCCTTAGATTTGGAACAAATCATGAGTAAAGATGATCAAATTTATAAAACATATAATACTAACTAATAAGTTAGGACAGAGAATCAAACATGATCTTTAGAAGAGTTTGCTCATGTTGAAAAAAGAATAAATTATATATTATTTTGTTATTAGTAGAGTGAAATTTGTTTTGTTGTCATTACTAAACGATGTGTTTCTAGGGTATCGTCCTTTTAAATAAATAAATAGAATAAATTATATCTTTAGAAGAGTTTCCTCGTGTTGAAAAAAAATAAATTATTTCGATTCAACCGTCTCTTTTCGACTTGTCTTGAATGGTCTATTTTTTATACCAATTTATTATATTATTACTTTTTTTTTTTATAATTCCCTTTTCTGCAAACACTGACATGTATAAGATACTGACGAGTCATTTTTATTTTTATTTTTTTTTATTTTGACAATGTGTGGTAGAAGAATGGTTTTACATTAGCATAGTGGATTAATCTCTAACTTCAATGGTTATTCATAAAAACATGTGAAAACAAACAAATATTAAATTCATAAGGCAAAGCAGAAAGGTTATGGAGCTGTTAACACAGTTTCTGTCATAAACCAAAATACAAAAGCAACAGAAATTATTGCTTCTTTTCACCATTACAATAATTAATTACAACAATTAAGAAAGGGGGAAAAAGTGGAAAGACATGTATAAAAACACCTTTCTCTCGTTTCAGCATAGCAATTAAAAATTAAAGAAAAAAAAAAAGGAAATCAACACTCCCTCACTTTGTTAAAGAATAAAAAAATAAGAAAAATAATTATTGTTTTCTATTTCCAGTTCTGCGTTTGTTATCAGCAGAATTAGGCTGTCTCCCATTTCTGTGCAGTGGGTGGGCAACCCCATTTGATATCTTCTGTGAAGGAGAAGGTCCCGTTGAAGAACTGAAGTTCTTGCTGCAGAATTTCATTAAAAAAGAAGCCATAATTTCATTAGATAAACTTTGAAGTTAAAACTATGCATAGAGAGAAGAAGCATAGCTAGTAATTATAGTGATTACCTTAATTCTGGGCTCTTTACTGGCTTTCCATTGTTCAGCTTCTTCGTTTTCGACCCGATTCCGCTGCCTAAACTTGTAAGTTTAGACTGGTTAAATTGCCAAAGCAAATCTGGCTCAGAAGAGTCGCTTGTTCCAGCATCGAGATCGTCGATATCATCAATGGCAACCATGTTGAATCGGTTAGCTCCAGTCAACATACTGTATCCTTGTTCTGTATACAGTTTGGAGGAGTTTTGAAGATATTTCTGATAGAATACGTCATTTAAGTGACCATTTTCTGCTTCCCAGCATCCCAATGGATTCTCGATTTGGTTAATGTCTTGCTTGTTAACCATTACTTTGTCAACCCACTCACCTGAGGCCGTGTCTTTATCATCCTCCCTGTAGTTCAAGCAAGGAGTACTAACGGGTGGCCATGGAGGTGAATTGGCCAACAACTCATCCATGTCAAAGCTCTGCCTCTTCTGTCTCATTGCAGAGTTATTATGAAGCTGAAGCATTGATGTCAAGGTAAAACCTCATGTTAGAGTAATGGACAAATTTACGTGGGAAAAAGACTTCTGAAATAGTTAACAGTAAAAAATCATCCATCAAAGTGTGGATTCATAATCACCAACACTGAACTACCATACTTCATTTCTCTTCAAGCGACACTGAGGAAAATTTTCATTGAAATATATTTTCATAGAGGTTTTGGCTAGTAGGTGGTTCATTGGCAGTAGGTGGTTCTCATTGGCAGAACCTATTGTTTTGTGTTTTTTTCCTACAAACTTCCACTGAGATAAAATGGAAAAAATTTACAAGTGTTCTCCTGCCAATCATTAGCAAAGAAACAGTTTTGAAGAAGAAAGATCATGTGAATAGTTTTACTCTTGTTCATGAATTGCAGAATCCAATGAAACATAACTAGCTAAATTAATCGTTGTGAACAGATGCCTCGAGGAAAAAATACCTCAATGTTGCCTACATCGCCCATAGGCTGACGGCGAATTGTATGTTCAACCAATACATCTACATCCTGACTTTTAGGCCGGAAAGGTGATAGCTCACTAGCTTTTGTCTTGAATTTCTCAGAGTTCGCAGAAGCTGGAAGTGGAGTATGTTGTGCCCCCTCTTTCCTTGCAAGTGCTGCCTTTAAACTTGCAATCTGACATTAAGTGAAGTTCTCACTTGATGAGTATACTAATAGAAGAAGCTTGGATGAGCATGCTTGAGATTAATCAAATGAGACCAAAATGTCAAAACCTGTTCTTTGAGCTCTTTAACATCTGAAGTATCTTTGTTCACTCGAGCAGCACCGAGTTCGACTGTTGCAACTCTCTCTGCAAATTTAAGTGTACTTAATGTCTCTCCAATAGCATCAGGTTCTGGGCTAATGTGAACAAACATCAATGTCTTGGCTTGCCCACCTAGAAAGTTATCGATAAATTCAAATTGTTAGTCAATCTGTGAGAGATAGAGTGTGGATTGATAGCTATAGTATGTATACTTTCATCTTACCAAGTGAATCCTGAAGAAGTTGTGTCAATTTGCTATTCCTGTAAGGGACATGGGGATTCTTTTGGGCAAGAGAAGCAATCACATCACCTAGAGCAGAAAGAGACTTATTGATATGTTGTGCCTCTTTTAGCCTATCTCCAGTCACCTCAGACTTGTCAACCCTCTCACTTCCTGCCAAATCTACAAGATGCATGCAGCCACGGAGAATCGCTCCAGATGTCAAATCTCTTCCTTGAACGTGAACCGTCAAACAACTACAAAATGATTCAAACTGAAGTTAGCCTGGTGCCTGGTGAAGCCGTATATACATTTTCTCAATACCACAAGATATATGAGTTATTTACCTATGGGAACGGCTACTACGGTCATTTAGAGCTGTTGCCCCTACAGCACGATTCCTTTGGCCAAGGTTCATTAGATTAATGATATCCAAAGTTGACGACACACTTACAAGATTAGCATCTGGTACACTAAGTCCATTTTGAGAACTATTTCGAATTTCTAATGTAAAATTAGTCAAGGAAAGCATTTGATTGAAAGCCCCATAAAAGCATTATTATTTATCTAGATTCTGGAACTGCAAACGATCAATTTTGTAAGCTGAGGCATGGATACAACAGAAGTATTACTTATGTGCATCTCCATATGACTTGCAGCAAATTGATAAATTTGTCAACTATACAATGAACAGAATGCAATAGAATGCAAAAAAGCAACTTATGACGACAAACTAAGTATAAACAAGATCAACTATGAAGGATATCTTTTATTAGTTCCGTCAGTGACAAGGAGATCCCGGACTTGCTCATTATAAATCTCAATCATTTGAACAGAAACATCATAACGATAGGTCTCCTTTCTTTGATCTGCTATAAGGAACAAATCTCCCAATGCTCTATAATTTACTCCTTGACTCTTCTCTGTAAGCTCTTTTGGCCCAGACTAGACATGTAGACAATGAGAGAGATGAGCCCAGATCTGAATTTCAGATACTCTTGCTTTTTCGAGGAAAAGTATAAATGCTTAATAAATACCTACCATAGTAAAAGTTTTCCCTGATCCTGTTTGCCCATATGCAAAAATACAAACATTATATCCATCAAGAACAGATCGAATGAGTGGCTGCATATCGGCAAAGACCTCCACTGCAATAGAATGAGAACAAATTGTCAAAATATGTGTTAAAAATTCTATACAGCTACAAAGTTGAATAATTCATCAACCTTGTGTAGCAGAGGGACCAAATACTTTGTTGAAGCTGAAGGATCTCTGTCCCTTCCCATGCTTTGAGGGGGCATTAACTGTTATATTTCCATCTTCTATGTGATCCACGACACTCAAATAATTTGATTGATCAGACAAAAAGGGTCTAACTCGGCAGTAAACTCTTATGCTACCTGGTCGGTCACAATGATCAAAATATTTATAATCTTCCACATAAAATGCACATATAATTCATGTATATATGATCAGTGATTACCCTTGAGATCCTGCACTTGATTGTATAGCTTACGGTTTTCCTCGAGAACTTTATGATATCCAGATGCAGCATGAGCAAGACTATGTACATGCATACCTATATAAAAAAACGAAGCCAGAAATTTGAAATGAGACAAAATGTTATGTTACTCCCCAGTGAAGTTTGCTATTGGAAAATATATCTTGTAATCCTACCGAGGTTGTGAAACTCTTCACTAAATTTTACTTGCATAAACTGCATTCCAGCTTTTGCAGCGTGCAGTTCATGTTTTAGTTCCTACAATAGTAACTTAAAATTAGTATGAAAATGATGATCAATAAATAAAACACAATTAGTAAGAATATGTAACAGGTACATACCTGAACATCCTTTTGCTGCTGATCGAAAATCACTTGCTGCTTCAGGAGCAAGCTCTTTGATTGCTCCTCAAATATACTGCTTTGATGGATTATTTCATTCTTTTCCATCACTTTGGAGTTAAGATCCTCTGCCTATATAAATAGTGAAAAGGGTAAATTCATACAATTCCGCAATACCGCAATTGTAGGCTGTGTGAGTAAAAGAAGATCAACAACAGACCCTTTTAGCACCAAAAGCTGATTTCAAGAGCGACTTGTTGCTTTGTGAAGTAGCCGCAACTACATCTTTTGGAGTTGTTTTTGTCTGTTTGCAAAATAGGTTCCATAAACAAAATGTGAAGCAACAAATGAAACAAGATTGTTGAATCTACATACCAGTTCAAGGCTGGAAAAGCGATTCTCAACTTCATCCACAAGCTTGCTTAGCAATGATTCCACAAACTACAAGAAGATAGAGGAACATAGTTTAGAAAAAGTTATGGACCGTCCATTTTATACAAAATAGAACAATCAACTACATATGCTCTTATAACAGCAGGAACAATTGCCATTGATGATAGCCAGTATTTGTTGGGGGGAGGGGGGGAAGGTAAGGAATCATGTTCGGAATAAAGCCTCTAATTCATTAACAATATCCATTTATCTTGATCTAAGGCTACCACCAAGCACATCAAGACATTCTATGAAGAAAGCTACTCAAACAAAGTTACTCAAAAAGCAAGAACATATTCAGTCATCACCATTGGGATTTCTTCAGGCCTTTTATCCGTCAAAAGTGCACGAATGAGCGAGGTGCGAGAACTATTCTGCTACAATGAATAATTGACAAGAAAGAATGCAGAGTTTAAAAAAGGTTACAACAAATAAACTTGAGACAAACAAGTAAAGAACGCAAGGTTGAAAGGTCCACATTACTAACCGTTTTATTCCATTCGATGTTGGAAGAATTGAAAGATTTGTCATTCAAAGAGGAGGTTCTTGACAAGGAATTTGTGAATGGCTCTGAATTTTTCCTCACAAAGGACTTGGTAGTGGACATAGTAGCAGTGGGTTTTACATTTCCACCGAATTTCCAGACTCCATAGCCTCCACCCTGTTTCCACTCGCCATAAGATTTAAGAGCCAAAACAGTATTGACAACCCTGGCAGATTTCCCTCCCTGAAAAAGAAATATCATAAAAAGAAGAATTGTCAATCAAAGAACCCTTTTCTACCACTTAGTCATCATCTTTTTTCTCTCTCTCTTCATACATACTTGCTCTAGATCAGATGCCTCAAAGGTAGGAACTCCCATTTCTTGTATAGCTACAAGAAAATTCCTCACGTTCTCAAAATACTGAAATGCTGAGAGCGCAGCTCCATCAGGGATCAGGGCAGAATCACAAGGGCTTTCAACCACCTAACAATTGTTTTTGAGAGAGAAACATAAATAAGATTTTCATACAACCAGTGCCAAAAAAACAACAAACCCAAATGTGAATTTGGCTCACCTTAGAAACCGCTCCTGGTTGAATCTTATTGAGGACATTGCAGAGAATAATCCCACTTCTCAATCCAAGCCTAAACTCTTCCTCTGAAGGTTCAGCTGGCAAATCTTTAGCTGCAACAACCCCGATCATCTTTCTCAGCCACCCGGCAGCTTCATTTCTTCTGGATGCTAGTTTAAAGAAAGAACAAATCTCAATAAGTATCAGAGAAAGAAACAACTAAAAAACCCAATAAACCCCAAAGCTTAAAAAACTTCAATAGATCACGTTTAACCCTTCAAATAACCATTGCCCACATTGTCCCAAATAACAGTTCCACCAAAAATTCAGAAGCAATTGGGTATCCTGAGAGGGAACTCGTACTCAACAATCAAGAAAAAAAAAATCTCAGTACAGAACACAATTACGGTCAAGTAGATGAAAAAACAGAGGATCACAAATCCCTATCATCGATTTCTAAAGGCAGTAATCAAGATACTCAAAATTTTCTTGTTGTTAGAATGTATATCCAAAATCTGCATCAGTGAATTGATCGACAAACTAATTAATCAGATTCACAAGACTCCAAATATTTGGGAAAAAAGAAGAATAGAAAAAAAGCAGAATTACCAGCTTCCTCAGCTCTTCTAGATTCCAAATCAAGTCCTCCTCCACCATTACCAAGACGATTCCCATGCTGTTGAAGCACATCCTCCACGACCGATGCCACTGAAAACGACAGCGTTCTTTCCATGGATTCCACCTTCGTCTTCAAACCAGAAAAGAAATTCTCCCCTAAAATCAAGACCCAACTGCACCAAACCGCATCAGAATTGGGGGGTACTTGTGGAAACTAAAAAGATCTGCAAGAGAAAAATGACCAAGATGTTTGAATATTAATGGAGTGTTCCTTCCTCTGTTGGTGTTGTTGTTGGTAAGTAATGAAAAATGGGGTTAATGGGTAATGGAGTTTGTTGATATTTCTTTGTTATTAGTTCTCCTTCTTCATTGCTTCTTCCTTTTTCTGCTTTCAATTTCCTTTTTCACTTTCTCTCTCTACGAACAAAGAAAGATACTGAGAGTACAGCCCTCTTTCTCTCTCTCTCTCTCTCTCTATCTGTTATTCTTATGCCTTTAATACTCTGTACTGCTTTCTGCTTTTTCGAAGCTCAAAACCGAGCCTAGCACCGAACCTGCGACCTAACCTCCACCAACGGCTCTTTAAAGCGCGTGGATCGGCATTTTTTGTTTTTAACTATGTGGGAATTGAAATTTAAGAGGTTGGAGGTGGTGATTTATTGTTTTGCCACGTGTCACGTGAATAATGGGGATGATCTGTCCACGTAGGATCATTTCAAATACATTAATTAATTGCTCCTTTTTTTTAATGGACTACGCATGTATATCACAAATCTCCGTATAATTTATCCTTCATTTGAAAGCTATTACGTTTTTTGTTTTTTGTTTTTAAAAATTAGATCTATTTGTTCTTCATTTTTATAATAATTACAATTTTTTTAAAGTATAATAATTAAATTTTTAGTCAAATTCTAAAAATAAATTTTTTTTTTTTAAAATTTGACTTGATTTTTTAAATCATGAATGAAAAATAGATAACAGATAAAGAAGTTTAGAGGTGAAAGTGGTATTTATAGATTTAATTTTAAAAAAAAAACAAAAAAAAAATTACAAACATGATCTTAGAAATTAAAACTAAAAAATAAGGTTGAATTTTAATAACGAGGTACTGTTGTTAAGGATAATTTTGGTGTTTTAAAGTTTAAGATTATTAAGAAAGGATTTCTCAAAAGAAAAAAAAAACTTTAATATATTGATGAAATTTTTGAAAGTTCAATCATATATTTCTATAATTTAACCGATTTTAATATATTTTTTCATCGTATGATATCAAAACCTTATGAAAAATTAAATTAGAACATTAAAATTATTTCTCTCTACATATGTTTGGATTTTTTTAAGTAATTGTGTAGTTTTTTAAAAAATATTATTAATAGATAATAATAGTTCTTAAACCTTATTATTGAAATATTCAAACGCATTTTTGAAGGGATGATGAAACACTTTTTAACTTAAAAAAAAATCATTTTATTTTTTATTTTTTCAAGAATATCAAAATAGTTTATTTAAAGTTGTAAGTTTGAATGTTACATTAGAAACAGTCTTATATTGGAGACAATAGATTACAATATATTTTATATATCAAGATTTTAGTTTTTTTAGTTTAGTAACAAAAAATAGTAGGGATCAAACTCATTGATTTTAAAGATGATAATTATAATGTGTTATCTCGTGAATTTTACTCAAAAATTGACATCTAGACATTTGTTCATATATAAATACGTTGAACCCCATACATATATATATATATATATACATAGAAGTAATTAAACTAAACTACTAAATATGCAAAATGGATACTTTTAATGTCCTTTGAGTTGTTTGCTTAATAAACTAATTAATAATGAGAAAAAATGGTGAGAACATGACCTGTACTCTACAAATTCTTTTTTTCCTTTTTTTTACTTCTTTTGGATAATGACATTTATATTAACAAAGGTCTAGCTTAGAGGGGGAAAAATGAATGGGAAGTCTTTATGTATGGTATATGCTTAAATGGAAAGTATTCAATTAGAAGATTGATTGTAATTTGAGCATCTACCTACATAATTAAATTATTATTTATCGATTTTTTTTTTTTTTTTGTGTGGATATAGTAGCATGTTTATCGATATCTTCATAAATTGAAAATTCAATATTTCTTTAAGATATTTTAAACGTTTAAAAATTTGTTGATATCTGAATACACATGTTTTTAATAGTATATCTTTAGAATATATTTGAGATATATTAAATGAAAAAAAAAAAAGAAAAAGAAACAAAATTAACCAATTAGTTTAAAGTTTCTTTTAAAATTCATATTTTCTCACCCTTATTATCTCTGAGAAAAAGAAATAAAGTTGTATTACTCGAAACATCATTTTCTCTTTCAAACAAATCTATATTTATCAAATGTTTTATTCGTTGTATGCAACTTTGGAGGCACAATGTCAACATTAATGATGATAGTGATAATAATTTTACTACATATATTCCTAGCCTATTTATATGTTTCCATCGATATCCATATAAAACACGAAATATCATATGGATATTTGGAAAACATGTATTTTATTAATACAATATTTCATTTTCAATAGTTTGAAAAAGGATTTAAATTAATGTTTAGGATTATGTACTATTCGTCCACACCAACAACATAATTGATTAACCACCCAAATTCATCACTAGCTTAGTATATAACGACTTAAGTAAATTTGTTGAATATTATTATTTTTTTTTCTAACTATGTGAGGTGAAATTTTGAATCCCAGACCTAACTATTAGAGATATGTTCAAGATTTGGTAGCTTTTTAACAATTTTATTTATTAAAATTCAACAATTATTAGGTGAAAGATTGAACCATCGACTTTTAAAATGGTAATTGATATCTTTATCCATTGAATTATGCTCAAATTGATATGGTCAACAATTGAGATGTTTCTCTTCAATATGTGCGGTGGGAAATCCAAATTTTGATTTCGAGGTTGATAATACAAATACTATGTCAGTTGAGCTATGTTCATTTTGGCAACAATTGAGAATTTATTGTACCAAAAAGCTTTTTTTAGACTAGATTGTAAATGTCAATTCTCAAGATAGATATGTCGGACAAGCGTATGAGAGAGTATGCCACTTGAGAGAATGAGAAAGTATGTCATTTAAAAGAATAAGGGTCGTTTGGT
This sequence comes from Benincasa hispida, assembly GCF_009727055.1. NCBI lineage: Eukaryota > Viridiplantae > Streptophyta > Magnoliopsida > Cucurbitales > Cucurbitaceae > Benincasa > Benincasa hispida. Next base: position 36,149,313 of record NC_052359.1, read on the forward strand.
TGGAGAGTTTTCTGCATGAAAATTAACATAGACATACAAAACTTATGTTTCATAGTTTTCGATACTTACAAACAAGGATTTTCTATTCCCTTTCAAAATTATGGTTTTTCCCCTTTTCCCTTCCCCATTTATTTTTTCATTTTATATATTATTTTATTAGGTATATAGGTAACTAATTAATTAATATTAATTTAACAAAATTAATGTACAAATTTATTTTGATAAATCAATAATAACCTATTAAAATATTTACTTAACTTATTTTTACAATAAAAAATTATTAAATTAATGCTAATTAATTAATTAACTAAAAATATCTTAAATATATTTAATTAATAAACTATGATTAATTAAATTTAGTTAGTATAAAAATTTAATTATATATGAGATTAATTTTAATGTGATATTCCTAGACATATAATCATTATTGATTATTTATAATTTTTAACTATTAATTGTAATTAATTTTTATTACTCCATTCATTTTTAATATATCATGTTTATAAAACTTTTTTAGTATTTTTTATTAACATATCATATTTTTATCTTTTTTATATAATACATTGTTTATTAAAATATGTTTCCTTATGTTGTTTAATTAAAATTATAAACCGATTAAGTATTAGATTATAATTAATATGAAGTTTATTAAATACATTAATCGGTTAATTTTAATTATAAATTATTCAATTTTCAAATATTTATAATTAAAATTATTATTGATTCTTAATAATTAGCTTTTATCAATATATTAAATGATATTAAAAGTAGATAATAAATAGAATTAATTTTTTAAAAAAAACAAAAAATAAAATGATTACTCAACCTGTTTAAATTTTTTTCCCCCTAATGTGACATAGATTTTATGGCATATTTTTTCGAATATTTGAGCATAAAGTTAAAACTCACACACAACGTGGTAACAGAGTCAAATTAAATATCTAAATTGAAATTTAAATAAATTAAGGTATACCATTTGAATAAGAAATTCCCGCCACGACAGTTTAAAAATATTATTTAAAAAAAAGGAAAGAAAAATATATATATACATATATAAATTTGGAATTTCAAAGGTTGGGTAGGTTTTTTGTCCATTAGTCTGCGCTTTTTAATTATAAACAAATGTCGCATTTTCTGATTGGAAATTATTGAAGAAGTTAAAAAAGAGGCCCTCAGCATGTTGGAAACTTGTATTAATAAATAAATAAGTAAAAATAAAACTTCAAAATTTGAAATTGAAAAAAAAAAACAAAACAAAACTAAGAGAAATTGAATTTAAGATGGATGAATGTTTGACCGATTGATTTGACATGTATCTAGAAATGTGTTGAATCAAATAATGGTTCCTTTTATTTTTCCAAATGTAACATCTGATTAATTTTTCAATTTCATTTACAAATTATAAAAATCCTATACCTTTTGTTCTATATATTTTCATGTTTCCTTCGATATCTCCCTATAATTTATTTGTAACGATGAAATTATAATGAGCTGACCTAATGCTTTGTGGGAGTAAATGTAAAAACAAATAAAAGTCAATAGTTTGGAGGGATCAATTATCAAAATTTATGATAATGGTCATCTATCTAGATATTTTAATTTATTTTTACTTTTATTACTATGATTGACCCAATAATCAATAAAGGACTTAAGTGTAATTAAGAATTTAAAAGGAACAAGGTCGATCTATGATGGTCACATACTTAAAATTTAATATTTTATAAATTTTTTTGACACCCAAATGTTAAATAAGATTGAGTTATTTCATGAGATTAGTCGAAGTGTATGCAAAATAGTTCGCTTGTTCATATATATATATATATATATATATATATATATATATATATAAAGAAACTGTGATTATGATATTAAAAGGGTTGTTTTCGAATATAGAAAAATTGGTCAACTTATTTACAAATATAACAAAATTTTACTGTCTAGATGTTTCTCACAGACAATGATAGATGTTTGTTCATGTCTATCATTAATAGATAGTGATATTTTGTTGTATTTAAAAATATTTTCAATAATTTTGTCATTTAAACCAACTACCGATGTTAAAATCCAATAAATTTCCTATAACTACAACAAAGTATTGTGAGACGATAATAATTGAATGGCATAGGAGAAGATTTGAAGAATCAATATCAACATACTATATAATTCAATACTATTTATCTATAATATGGAAACAAACTTGATATATAAAATTAAATTACAAGTTTAATTTTTGGACTTTTAAACTTTTTTTCTAGATAAGATAATTATAGAAATGGAGGATCGTGAATAGAACCATGAAGCATTTTGTTTTGTTTTATTAACTAAAATTAGATAAATACAAATATATTCCATTCCCTCGTAATATGATTCAAAATTGTTCACATCTCTTTCAATCCCTCTACTACTAATTATTAATAAATAATTTATCCCCAAATAAAATAATATTTCAACTTGAGTTGATCTACAACGTTCCTCAATTTGTAAATGAAAAAAACAATTTAAAAATAAACAAACAAAATATATTATATACAAAACTTGAAATAAACGGTAAACTCTTGGGAGTGGCGAAGGAATGAGGACCGTTACTTTAGTTCACTTCAAATGAAAAAAAGGTTAAAAAGGTAATTTCCTTTTTTTTTAAAAAAAAAAAAAAAGAATACTAGAAAAGTAACTTTAGGAAAAAAAAAAAAGGAAAAAAAGAGAGAAGAAGAATAGCAAACGGTTGGCCATGGGTCTCACTCGCACATAATTAGAAAATGGTTGTTGAAAACAATTTCCAACGAAAGTAAAATAACTAAAAAATAATTAAGAACCAAATTAAGTTATCCTCTTTACTAACCATTTTGCTTTTAATTTTTATTTTAAAGAATTAAGTTTATGGATATTACTTTTTCTTCCAAATTTCTTTATTTGTTATTTACTTTTCATCGATAGTTTAAAAAATCAAGTCAAAATTTGAGAATTAAAAAGAGTAGTTTTCAAAAAATTGTTTTTGGAATTTGGCTAATAATTCAACCATTCTATCTGAGAAAGATGCAAATCATTGTAAGAAATGTAGATGAAATAAACTTAATTTTTCAAAACAAAATGGTTACTTAACAAGATCTTAATTATCATCTTTCATTTCATTTCATGTTATACATTTGATCTTTTGAAGCTAAGCTAACATTTTGGTTGGTTGATAGAAAATTTCTAGGACGTGCTTGAGGCATTGGGTTGGATTGAGTTGAGTTAAGTCGACTTATTAATCCAACTCATGTTTGGTCTACGAACAACACAAGTTAGTCTTAAAAGTCTGTTTGATAACGTTATCATTTTTTATTTTCTATTTTTCTTTCTCAAATTTTAAGAAACTGACTACTTTGATAATCATTTTCGTTTCTTGTTTCTAAATTTTTAAAAATGAGATCAAATTTGAGAAACTACCCAAAAGAATTTCTCGTGGTTACATTTCTGTTTTATAGAAAACAGTTTCATAAATTAATCAAATTTGAGAAACTACTCTTCCTTCTTCTTAGATGTGAGTTTGATTCTTGGTAAGTTAAATCACTTTTTTTATTCCTTTTATTTTCATTTCTTTTTCTATATTAACTTTGTTATATTTCTTTTATATTTATTTATTTTCTTTACTAATTTTTCAATATTTATAGATTAGTTTAATTTTAAAATTTAAAATTTTTAATATTTAGATTTATATTATTTTAATTTTCAATTTTAAGATTTTCAATATGTATATTTAAATTCTTTTGAATTTTGAAATTTGAATTTAAATTTTGCAATATGTATATTTATATATTATTTTAATTTTGAATTTTTATTTTTACTACATTTGAAACTGGTTAGAATTTTACAATATATAACTTTTATTTTTTTTTCGAGAATTTATTTTTTCATTATAACGCTGCATGAGCAAGATTTGAACAATTGTCCTTCACAACAAGATCAATAAACCATGACGACTCTTAAGTAGTTATGTCACACCTCCTCCCATATTGCCCTCTTAACCTAAGAAGGGATATGAAGATAGCAGTTGACAACCACCCTCTTATAGCAACTTCTGTCCAACTTATACTACTGAACTTGTATTCCTAGCACCTGTTGACCTAATAACAGTTAAAAATCTTAGAGTAATTACATATATACTCTCATCTATCACTTAACTACACAGGTGCTACCCTTCAAAAAATTCACATCCATTATATTACAGTCATCTAGATATCAAACATTTATAAGTACAACTTTTGACTCTAAAATTCTACCCCCGAAACTCAAGACGTGTACAGACAAAATTAGGGTTTAAAACATGACAAGTGGACCACATAAACTTTAAATTACTGAAAAATTCTGATAGTGATTGACTGACAGATCTACTCAGCTTCGGAACATCGACTGCTACCTGGGGAGAGAAAGCATTTAAAAGTATGACCTTAAAATGCCCAATGAGTGACTATTTAAAATAAAACACGCTTTAACATAAATAACATCGACATGTCTTCTCATAAAACATTTACATGATTACTTCAGGGTTTAGAATTAAAACTCGAGACATGAAAGCATATCATATATTAAACCCTAAATTGAAGCTCATTATTATTCTTGTAAAACACCTTTACTCCTACGTCTGAACATATGGGAGAGCTCTTTTGCTCAATCCCTAATAACCTTAGCTAAGAGAGAGCCCTTTTACTTGATCTCATCAACGTCGATAATATGAATCATACGTACACGTAGAGCTGGATAGGGTCTTGACCACCTTACCATACCTTCAGTGTCGAGGACTCATAGTGTAGCTGAAATTTGAGTACCTTACCATGCCTTCGATACCAACATTGGAGTAGGATTTATACAAGACATTTAAACATTTAAAATGTATTAAAAATGTAATAACAAAATACTCATGTGAGTTAACCATACTTCACAAATTTCATGTTACCACATAGTACCTTGTAAATATTAAGCATAAATCATAGGCATAAACTTATTGAAATCGCATGCTAAACTCATATATGAAATTTCATTTATTTGAAAACATAGGTCATGCGTCCAACAGATGAGTAAAACATGCGTCATAGAAATCATGGTTTTAAAACTACATGTTGAATCGATTATGCATTGGAAATTATATGCAAAACTGATCATTAGAAAATATTTATCAAAACTTGTCACTCACTGTCTTAAGCTATTTATCCAAAAGTTTGTAAGCCTCTTCTATCTACGTTTGTCTTAAAATAAGGAAAGGTCCCTTGGCCAGTATAAGTAGCTCCCTCTTGAGCTTAACGCATAAACTTAACTTCATCACATACTAGTAATTTCATCGCATTGTGACCAAGTTCATCATATCCTAACCCATCTCATCACATCAACTACACCTAGTCATTTTACCTTATAACTTGGCTGGAAAATGGCAGCCTTCTCTCACGGTGCTCATGTAGGCACTGAAACATCCCTCTTAGCCTATGTGATGAGCATCCACTCTACGACACACTCAATGCACCTCAGATGTGAATACTTTGTTAATGCTTACACACATCAAAATGTAAATAGCTAAAGATATCACCTGTAAATATCTAGTTATGAATAAATAAAATGTTCTTTAACAACTTAATCTAATTTCGAGGACAAATTTTTTAAGGGGGATGGATTTGTAACACTCGAGCCTTCACAGGATTCCTTGGGTGGAGAGAAGAACTTATATTCAAGCCTTGGAAGAGATATGCTTTGGAGGAAGAAAAGTTTCTTATTGTTGAAGGCATAGTGGTTTGGAGTCAAAATTTTATCTAAGTGTTCAAACTATGCTACGAGAATAAGAATTAGATTCATAGCATAGGAGAAAATAGAGAATCTTGACTAAGTTCGACTCATAGTGTAGTTGAGGAAGTAGGTCATAGCATAGGTAAAAAGTCATAGCATAGTTGATAGCATCGCAAGTTAGACGCATAGTAGGTGCATCATATGGATGACTTTGGATAATTTTGGATGCATGGAGGATGTTGGAAGCTATGCTATGAGAAAGAAGAGACTATGTTGTGAACATGAGAGACTATGCTATGAGGAGTTATGTTGTGAGCATTAGAAGTTATGCTGTGAGCTTGAAGAGACACTACTCGTCGTATTTGGTTTGGTATTGCTAGGTTAAGAGTTGAGTGAAATTTGGGTTGAACTATGTACCACCAAGAGAGGAAGTTAGGGTTGGGCAAGTGTCTTGTAAAAACCTATTAAACTGTATGAATCTTAATTTCTGTTAAATGGGAGCTTGAAGTTAAGTTTATTTTCGACTAAGATGAGTTAAAGTTAGTTCAGTAGAGATGGGCAGTAGGTACCACAAAAGGGTGGCATCTACCGTCCTCACACCTTCTGTTAGGTTTAAAAAGTAAGCTCGGGAGGATCATGATCCCATGGTATTATGGGATTAAGATCCAATTAGAGAACCAATAGTACAGGAAGCTACATCTGAGGGAGAGTCTAGTACTTCTCAGGTTAGAGTTGATCCTCAGATGAAGGACAGAGTCTTTGACAGGATTGCCCAGAAGCCGATAGCTAGTGTAGGATATTTACAGACAAATCCTGAGAAGAGGTATGACATTGAGAGGATAAAAGCACTAGGTGCCACTGCATTTGAGGGTACACTGACCCAGCAGATGTAGAAGCATGGTTAATTCAAATAGAGAAATGTTTTCAGGTAACAGAATGTCCTGAGGACTGTAAGGTCAAATTGACGGTATTCCTACTACAGAAAAGAGTAGAGCAGTGGTGGAGAGTGATAAACTCTAGAAGAAACAGGTCAAAGATGATGGCCTAGGATGAGTTTAAGAGGATATTTAAAGATAAATACTGTCCTATTTCTTACTGTGAGGCAAAAAGGAACAAGTTTCTGAAACTGGTTCAAGGTAATATGATAGTTGCTGAGTATGAACAGAAGTATACACAACTATTCAGGTATACTTCCATGATTATAGCTAATGAGAAAGATAGATATAGACGTTTTAAAAGTGGATTAAGAAAGGAGATACAGACTCTTGTGACTACTACAGATAACTGGATGAATTTTTCCTAGTTAGTAGAGACTGCAATAAGAGTAGAGAAGATCTTGACAAAGGACAGGCAAGACAGAGAAGTTTCTCGAGGAAATAAGCAGAGATTTATTCCAGGAGTGTCTGGTATAAGAGATTTTAAACCCTGTTTCAGTGGGCAAACAACTTCTCAGGGCAGTACAATGGGAAGTCAACAGAGAAGAAGCAGAGATCTAGCCAGACAATTAGAGGGTCTAGATCAGGATAGATAGGAGAGTCCGTCACCAGTACAAGTAAGAACCTCAGTGTGCTAGATGTGGCAAACATCATTCAAAACCGTGTTATGAGGGGTAAAATGTCAGCTATCAGTGTGAACAACGTAGGCATTACAGTGTCCTAATTTAGTTTCAAGAGCACAAATTGAGTAGAGGATATGATCATAGATAGTGAGTCAGCCCTAGGTTGATGTAGTTAGAGATGAGAGCACTAGTGGTGCCAAACAGGAGAGTGTAACAGGATGACCTCGTCAGTAGGGCAAGGTATATGCTATGACATAGCAGGAGGCCGAAGATGCATTAGATGTAGTGACTGGTATAGTATTTATTCATGATAGATCTGCTCATGTATTATTTGATCTAGGGGCAACCCATTCATTTATTTTCAGCATGTTTGCAGTGCATATTGTTAGGATGTTAGAAACTATGCCTGAAGAGTTAGTTATTTTCCACCCCTATTGGTGATGTACTGATAGTAAATGATTATTATAGAAATTGTGTGATTTTAATAGAGGGATAGAGCATGGTGATTGATTTGATTCTTTTAGAATTGCTAGAGTTTGATGCTATTCTAGGAATGGATTTCTTGTTTAAATACCATGCATCTGTTGATTGTCATAAGAAGGAAGTGACATTCAGATTACCAAGCAAAGGGAAGGTATGGTTTGCAGGAGAAAGAAAAAAATTTCCTACTTGTATAATTTCAACAGTAAAGGCCAAGAAGCTGTTGAGTAAATGTTATACAGTGTACTTGACCCACACAACAATTTTATAGATGAAGAAGACCGGACTAGAGGATATCCCTGTGGTGTAAGAGTTTATTGATGTATTTCCTGAGGAGTTATCAGAATTACCACTTGATAGAGAGGTGGAGTTTACCATAGGCTTAATTTCGAGGACAACACCTATTTCTCAAGCACCTTATAGGAAGATCCTAGTCGAGTTGAAGAAGTTGAAAACTCAATTGCAAGAATTAGTTGATAAGGGTTATATCAGGCCTAGCGTATTACCTTGTGGAGCACCAATCTTATTTGTGAAAAAGATAGATGGCACATTTAGGTTGTGCATTGATTATAGACAGTTGAATAAAGTGACGATACAAAATAAATATTTGTTATCTCATATTGATTACCTGTTTGACTAGCTAAAAAGAGCATCCATGTTCATAAGACGACCTTTAAAACCAGGTATGGGCATTATGAATTTCTGGTTATGTATTTGGTTTAACGAATGCCCCATTAGTGTTTATGGATTTGATGAATAGGACATTTCATCTATATTTAGACCAGTTTGTAATTGTCTTTATAGATGATTTTCTAATTTACTCAGATAGCAGGAAAAAACATGCAGAGCACTTGAGAATAGTATTGCAGACAATACAAGAAAAATAGTTATATGTCAAATTCAGTAAATGCGAGTTATAGCTTGACCAGGTAGTATTCTTGGGGCTCGTAGTCGGCAGCAGGTGTTAGTGTTGATCCCCAAAAGACAGAAGCTATAGTTAAGTGGGAATAACCTACCTCAGTAATAGAGGTATGTAGTTTCCTTGGTTTGGCATGCTACTACAGGAGGTTTGTAGAGGGCGATTCAAAGACAACTTTCCCCTTGACTAGTATAACCAAGAAGGTTGAAAAATTTGAATGTACCAATAGTTGTGATATAGAAAAGATGGATAGAGTTTTTTTTTTTTTTTTTTTTTTTTTGAAAGGAGATGGATAGATTTGATTAAAGATTAAGATTAAGATTGCATCATTAACTACCACCCAGATAAAGCAAATATGGTAGCCGATGCATTGAGCAAAAAAACCAAGTTACCTTAGAGATGTACTTGGTTCTCTGAGGGGAAGGTTATTACAGGAATTCAGGGGTGCTAATGCAACATTGACAGTAGGCCACTTAGCTGAGCTATTAGTACATTTTCAGGTAAGGCTTACCTTGCTAGATGATATTATCAGAGCTCAGTCAGAAGACCCCAACCTCAAGAAGTTAGTCGAAGAATTGAGTAAACAGCAGAGAACAAATTATGTTATAAGACATGATGGAACTTTAATGAAGGAGCACAGGTTGTGTGTTTCTAATGACGAGGCGTTGAAGAACAAAATTTTAGAACAGGCTCATAACTCAACGTATGTTATGCACTCAGGTAGTATCAAAATGTATAGAACTTTGAAAAAATATTATTGGTGGCCTAGAATAAAGAAAGATATAGCAGGTTATGTAGACAAATGCTTGGTCTGTCAGCAAGTTAAACCAAAATGTCAGAGGCCTGTAGGTTTGCTAAACCTACTTCCAGTACCTGAATGGAAATGGGAATACGTGACTATGAATTTTCTAAATGGTGGCACCTATGTAGTTAAGTGATAGATGAGATTACGTATGTAATTACTATAAGATTTTTAACTTCTATTAGGTCAGGTCAATAAAAACTCTAAAAAAAAGAAGGGGAAGGGGATTAGTCACAGATATTTGATTGTCCATCTTCCATAAAAATGGGAAATGCCCTACCTTTGAGAGCCCTTCCTGCATGCCATAAATGACCTACGAATAGGATGCTAGGAATACTGGTTTAGTAGTACAGATTGGACAATAATTGTCATAAAAAGGTTGTCAACTGCTGTCTTCACATCCCTTCTTAGGTTAAGAGGGAAATTTGGGAGGGAATGTGACAATTTAGCCATGATGGTATATACAAGTTTAAACTTAAAACACACTAAAAAAACCCTCTTAAAAAATTTATTCATAATATACCAAATCAGCATATACACAAAACAGTTACTAAAACAATTATCTAAACTCTGTTGGGGTTGGTGTCCTAAATCTCATAGGTCCTGTAGTTTGTATTATAATGTACAATAATTTTATTTATTTAATAAAATATGAGATGTTTTATTCGATATTTAGTAGCACTAACCCACAAACCAATAAACTAACATCCAAGGTTATCTTCTGTAGTTTAAACATGTATGTAGAGACATACAGGTGAATCATGTTTAAGTGATAATTTAAATGGTCTGCAGTAGATAGATAAGGTTGGGTACCTTATCCTGGTGACACTACGAATACGACTCACTTTGTAGATGTTACAATTGTTGTAAAATGTTATAAATGATCTGATATTGAACATTCAAATAGAGATATATGAGCGGGGATGTTCTATACAAAGGGGTTTGTATAAGACCGAACCACGAAATGATTAGTTTCATTATATATCACTGTTGATAATAGAGACTTACATTTCACTAGGATGACCATAGGTGACATGACTTGAATCCTGAGTGAGTTGTGAATCCTGCCTATGAAGGCGGTCCTTAATTCGTATGGGTGAGAGTGGCGAGATCGCTGACTCAATAAGCCTACTATTTTGGAGATTCGTCTGATTGGAGAGCTAGGAACACAACTATACAAGACAGAATTCACTTATTCCCTAAAGTCAGGGTAAGTAGGTAAATTGCTCCCTTAAGTGCTGATTGCAAGGTTTGAACAATGTGGCGCTACATCCTCTCTTGACCCAAGAGGGGTTTGGTCATAGTTGGACTATGATTTATTGTTCATTAGAGGAATCAGTGGTACTTAAAGAATTAGATGTAACTACAGGGAAAAAACAGTAATTTTAGTCAAGCTGTAATGAGCAATTTGTGAAGGGTCATCGCACTATTGACTGGTTATATCCAATGGACACATAAATATATATATGTAGTGCAAAGAGTTCAGTTGTCGGTCTTTACTGGAGTGACCGACAATTAATGAATATTGAATAATTTAATTAATTATTCAAGTATCATTGGAGCTTCAATCTACAGGTCCATAAGGTCTCTTTTATAGCTCAATAGGTTTATTGAGAATTAATTTTGGATTAATTTGAATTGTTTAAATTAATTGAGGGAATTAATTATATGTGATATAATTAATTATATGTGATGTAATTAATTATATTAATTATATGTGATATTATTAATATAATTTATTTGATATATTATAATATAAAGTTTATTTGAAAGGAAATAAATATTTGAATTGATTCAAATATTAATTATGTGAATTGGATTCATATAATTAAATTTAGTATAAATGTGGTTTATATTAAATACCACAAATGATTGAGAGAATTAAAACTATAAAATATATTGTATTTGATACAATATAAAAACGATAGGTTATATATATATATAATCGTTATTTAAATTAAATTATCTTTTAATTTAAATTAGTTTTTTGAAATTAAAGGGAGGGTAACTTCCCTCCCTTTAATTATCTCTCAGTTAAATGTGGTTAGTGGAGGCAGTTTTGAGAAGGGATTCATCTTCATCGTCTTCTTCATAGAGAGGCTCTATGTGTCTCTGTTCTGTAAGCTCTTCTTGAAAAAGTTTTTTTTCTCTCCTCTAAAATCTTTTTTCCTCTTCCCAAAAGAATACAGAGTCCACACCTCATGTGATTCTCAACCCCTGAAGAAAATACAGAAGGCTTCGCTTGGTGGTGTTCCTTTGGTTTTTTGTGTTTTTTTGGAGATAGAAATTCATTGGATGTTCGTGACCTTTTTGGAGAGGAATTACATGAAGAAAGGTTCTTCAAGGGTAAACTTTCTTGAAACCCTAACCCTTTTTCTCCTTCTTCTTAGTATGCTGTAAAACTATGTTGATGCATAATTTGGTTCTGTAAATTTCAATTTTGTATAAAATTAAAAATTGGGAACGATCCCCGCTTTCGCTGTAGAATTCACTGTTTTTTCAAACTCTAGGTATTAAAATATGCATTCCAGAAAAAGGCTTAAAAAACTCAGGCTTCCCAATTTTGTGTTGGGAATAACCTTTCACTTCGTGTTGGGAAAAACCTTTCACTTCTATTGATGGAAAAAAAAAAAAAAAGAAAAATAACTGAGAAATTAAAAGAAAACAATAAAAATTGAGAACATATGAATTTACATGGAAAACTACCAACTCGGAGAAAAACCATAGACTAGAAAAACCATTATCTGAAAAATTGCTTCAATTATCATATAGAATAATTCTCTCTCCCAATCCCAATTACAATGACATTATTTCAAAGCTTTTGACTTCTTACACCTTTTTTCCCACTCTCAAACTAGAGAATACAAAAGAAATTTAATTAGAGTTAACCATAGACTAGAAAAACCATTGTCTGAAAAATTGCTCCAAATCCCAATTACAATAGCACTATTTCAAAGCTTTTGACTTCCTTCACCTTTTTCCCACTCTCAAATTAGAGAATACAAAAGGAATTTAATTAAAGTTAGCATGCTAAATTTAAAGTGTTTCTAATTGGGACAACTTGATACCAAGAACATTGATTCCTTTTATATGCTTGGAGTCATCTCAATTCTTCACGTTAATTGATGTAGGAAAAACTACACTTCTAATATTTTACCAAAAACTTAACAAATTCTACTTGGACAAGATATTTTAAGAATCTACAACTTCTGCTACATCCATTATCTTCACTGACAATCATAATTCTCAAGTTAGAGAACTATAATTTACTCTACCATGAAATGTAGACCACTTGGAATACCACCTCCCAAGATTTTACTTTTTCATCACATGCCAATAAACCTTATTGATATTTATGGTGCAACTCCCACCTACTTTACTTACCTAGAAGTCCTTCAGCCATTGATATAACTACCACCACACACCATGTATAACCGTCAAGTCTATACCTATGTGCAAACTTGTGGAACTGCTAACATTACATTCATGGTAAAACGGACATACCACGAGGATGAATATTGCCTTACTTCAAAGGAAGAGATTTCCATCTTCCATGAAGACGAAGACAACGTTAACATCCAGCTCAGAGCTTTTTGACGAACCAACTCTATTAGGATAATTCTTTTTCATGTGTCTAGACTGTCCAAATTCCCAGCAAACCTTTTTTTTTGCACGAACTCTTTCTTCTTCTTCCAGTTGCTAACTACCAGTACTGAATCATCCTGTAATGTTTGCCTCTCACTATTCAGTCTTTTTTCCTCTGATAGAAGTTTACTAGTAACCTCCGTAAAATCTAAAGTTTCCTTTCCGTACATCAAGAATGACTTCATGTGCTCATAAGAAAGAGGAAGTAACTAGATGAGTCCGAGTGTCTTATCTTCATCATCTATCTTCACTATGATCACCTCTAGCTTAGAAATAATGTCACTGAGAATACCTAGATGATCTACGATTTTTATACCTTCCACCATTTGCAACGTGTGAAACTGCTCCTTTAGGTACAATCGATTTGAGATGCTCTTTGTCTGATATATTGCTTCAAGTTTCTCCCCAAGTTCTTTAGCTGTTGAAATTCCATGCACATTTGCAAGAACATTTTTAGCCAAATTTAGTTTGATTGCACCAGCAATTCTCAAATCAATTTCCTCCTAATCTTCATCACTCATGCTGGACTTCTTATAACCTTTATTGGAATCACCACTGGACTTTTTTGGACCACCATCACCATTTAACTCTTTAGAGTATTACTATTTGGTCTTCTCTTTAAGGCCTTGTGTAACCCAGCTTGTATCAGCACATCCTTGACTTGCACTTGTCACAACCTGAAGTTGATCCTTCCATCAAATTTTCTGACATCAAACTTTACTGAACTCATTTGACATCTCCTATTTTCTTCCTAGCAAAACAACAAATAGTAAACTAATCCACACTATTCACAATATTGTAGCCCATTTCAAGAATTCTTTTCTGAAGTGGTAAGTCAAACAACGTTATAACTATACAACACATTTAAAAAATCAAGAAACTACGAATCTAATGCTCTGATACCAATTGTTGGGAAAAATCTTCCACACCTTTAAAAAATCATTGGGTGAAAAGTTGCTATAATCACACAGAATAATTCTTCTACCACTTCTAATTATAATAGCACTCTCTCATAACTTTTGATTACTCACATATTTTTTCTCACTCTCAAAATAGATAATACAAAATAAATTTAATTAGAGTTAACACACTAAGCTTAAAGTGTTTCTAACTGGGACAACTTGTTGAAACTAAAAGCATGGACTCTTTTCATAGGCTTGGAGTCCATCCCCATTATTTAATTTAACCGATTTGGGATAAACTGTCATAATATTTTGTCAAAAACTCAATATACTGCACTTAAACCACAAGCGTTTGATTGTCCAAACTACAAAACCTTCTCAAATAAACCTTAAAGCTTACGGTTTCAAACTTGCACGTCAAATGTTTCCTTAAATAACATCTTTTGAAGTTCAAAAATCTATTAGGTATAATTTTTAAAACTTAAGCACGCTACTTGTAATTTATTATAATTTTTTCTTTCTATAAACGCATGATTGATGCAGAAAAATAACCTAAATTTAGATGTTACTAAAGTAGTGGTAGGTCGTTGAAACTTGTTACTTTGTATGGTATATATTTTATTTTATTTTAGTTTTTTTAAGCAAAGTTATTTGTTGTTGTGGCATGGAGTTGTCTCATTCGATTGAGTTAATTGAAGGGTTTGGAAATTTTATTTGTTTGGTGAATGTAGTATTATTAGTATTTTTTTTATTCTGGTTGATCAAATATGACCTATTATACTGATATATAGCATTCTAAAAATATCAAACAAAGAGTACTTTCAATGTACTTGTAAGTTAAGAAAACTAATTTTTCATTCTGAATTTTGATGGAAGCAACAATTTAATCATAATATCAAAAAAGAAAAAAAAAATTTAATCATTGAAATTTATTGGCTAACGATTTAGTCAATTAACAATTATGTTCGTAATTTCCATATATATAGAACAATTTAGTGTCCATCATAAAACATATGGTTAATATTTAATGAAAATCTTAGTTCGATAAACTAAATATAAATCAAACATAATTATAAACTACAAATAATTTGTTACATAATAAAAATTAAGACTTTTTTAAGATTTGAGATTAAATTATTGCAAGTTTTAAAGTATAGGTGACCGAGTATTAAATTGTTGTACAACCGAACTTAAAAACTACGACGTTTGGTAACCATTTCTCTTTTTGATTTTTAGTATTTGATAAATTAAATCCATTTTTTTTTCATTACTTATAATAATTTACCTATTTCTTAAGTGCCAGAGTTGATTTCTTGGCCAAATTCCAAAAACAAAAACAAGTTTTCTAAATTTGACTTTATCTTTTAAAATATTGGTAAAAAGAAGATAATCGAATAAGAATTTTAGAGATGGAAATGAGTACTTTTAAGTTTAATTTTCAAAAAAATTAAAGACGAAAAATCAAATAATTATAAAACAAGACTTAAATTATTATAAAACTAACATTTAGATACTTACATAAGAGTTTAAAGAATTTTTTAAACCCGCTTTTAAACATTAATTGAACTTTGTCCGACTAACATAGTGAAGTATATTAAAAATGAGTTCTATCGTATAATATGATTTTTCTTTTTCTTTAATTGAATCAATATATCACCTAAACTTAAATGGGACCAGAAGAAAGCGAATTAATTATAGTAAATATTAGGTAGCTTGTCATTATACCTTTGCAAATTAAGGTAGACCCTTTATTTAGGATAATTTAATTTAGAAAAAGGAAGAATGAGATTGGAAGTTGCGTATATTTATTTACCTTTGGACTCAAAGTGGGAGTGAATTTAAAAGATATTAGAACAATAACATACATATGGTAAAAAATTTGATCGAAATTTTGAGATTTTGATGGCTTCAAAATTTCAATATAGAAAATTTTCGTTTTTTCTACGAGGCACAAGATTTCGAACCTTGTCTATAAGAGGCTTTTCCAAAAATGCCTTCTTTTTTTTCTATGAGAAATTTCTATACAGAGTCTAAATTGTACCACACAACCTACTAAATGTTTTAGAGGATGAAAGTGATTTAAAAAATCTTAATAAATAAGAAGTGGTTCAAAATTTTGAATTAATTTAAAAATCTTGAAGAAACACTTGAGAAATAGAATGTCAATTATAAAAAATATAAAAATACAAATATAAGATGTAATTATATATATTTTTGTCATTTTCTAAAAAAAATATAAAAATAAAAATAAAANTATATATATTGTATTAAGAAAACATATATTTTAAAAGTATTAAAATGAGAAGGTATTTCAAACTTACATGCAGGTGGTGGTGTAAGTGTTATTTGGAGTAGGTTATATATTTGTGATGCTGACAATAAATCTAATAATATTTTATATATAATTTATTTCAACTCAGGGAATGATACCAACGTTATAAATTAAGCTTACGTTAAATTATAAGTATTAGTCTTTAGAATCATTTGATTTTTGAAAATTAAGCGTCTGTTTGGATTGATTAAAAAAAATATATATTTTAAAAAAACATGTTTATTTTGAATTCTTTTGATAAAAACGATTTAGAATACACTTAAGAAGTGTTTCAAAAGTTATTTTGAGTAGTTGTCAAATACTTCAGTTTTTTTCAAATTGACTTATTTTCAAAATAAAACACTTGAAAAGTTAAACCAAACATACTATAAGTCTATAAACACTCTTTCCACCTCTAGGTTTCCTTGCTTTTTTATCTCTTTCTACAATGTTTTCAAAAATCAAGGCTAGTTTTGAAAACTAGAAAAGTCATTTTTAAAAATATGTTTTTGTCTTTTAAAATTGGCTAAGAATTCAATTTTTTTACTTAGGAAAGATAAAAACATTTAAAAAAACTTAAAAGGAAACAATCACAAGTTTCAAAAACCAAAAACCAAATTGTTATAAAAAAAGACCTAAACTTTCAAGTTGTATTAGATAGGTCTATGAGCTTTAAAAAGTTTATAATATTTCTTTGAACTTTCAATTTTGTGTCTAATAGATTTTTAAATTTTAAAAAAGTGTAATAATCTCTAGGACTTGTGATTTTGTATCAAATAAATTTTTGAGTTTATGTTTCATAACTAAAATGTTGTTGAATTATTCATAATTTTTAAAAATTCACAAACCTATTATGTTTTTCATCAAAGAAGTCCATAGATGAACTAGAAATACAGTTCACTCTTGTAAATTTAGGGGGAGATGTTACAGTTCTTATTTCTCTATCTATCTCTAGTTAAGTAGTATTCAATTACATTCTCTGTTTGACTTTCTTATTCTTTCATATAAGAGCTATGATACTAATTCAGCTTGGGAATGATCATTAATGTTGTCTAGATTCTTGTACCTTGAATGGATTTCTATTTCAGAGCTACTAGAAGATCCATTTAACTCTTGTTCAATAGGTTACTTCATCTTTTTTTTTATTTATTCCATTTAAAGTTCATTTTATTTGAAAACAATTATGAAGCACTGACACAGATACGATTACACGATACGGATACGATCGAATATGGCGATTCGTCAATTTCTAAAAAATTAAGATACAGATACGTCTAAGGATACGTCATTTTTTAAATATATATATTTCTAAAAAGGATACTGATACATTGAAGATAAATTTTTTCTTCAAAAAAATATAGGATATAGATAAATTTAGCATACAAGTTAATAACAATAACACAAAATAGAATACAAACACTGAAATATAATACAAAAAAAAAAAAGCAATATCTAAGATGTTGAAGTACAATAGTTAATAAAATGCAATAAAAAAGTGACTCATATTACAAAGAAGAAGAAGAAGATTAGAGGGAGAAGTATGAAGATAAACGAATAACTACTTCATTGAATTGTTGAAGATATCCAAATGGTTTATATTTTGGTGGACTTTGTGGGAACTCAAATGTGATAATGAAAAATATATGATTCTAGTCTAAGGTTTGGTCCATTATTTATTTATTTTTTCTTTTAGTTTTGGACTCGAGTAGTGAGCTTTTTAAATAGGTTGCCTAATTTTAGATTGAGAAAGATTAGATGAGTTACTTGTCTTTTTTCTTTAAAAAAATACGCATAAAAATAGATACGTCAAATCGCGTATCAGATACGTATCTGGAAAGTATTTGAAAATATAGATAAGTCAAATCGCGTGTCAGATACGTATCTAAGAAGTATCTGGAAGTATCGGTATCCGATACGTGTCTGATACTAATTCTTTGCCTCACATGAAGTATCTGTGCTTCATAGGAAAATAACATCACTATTGATGATGCTTCGGTTTGTTTTAAAATCCCAAAACTTATACCTTTTCTCCTTTAGGATAACCTATGAACATACATTTGAAAGTTCTCGGCTTCACTTTACTTTGCTTTGTATGAACATAGGGACTGTAGCCAAAAGTTCTCAAGTTTGAGGGATTAAGGAGGTACGCCATACCATTTTTCTTCAAGAGTATTCATGTCTATTGAAACACATTAACTTCTATTAACTGTATAGGTAGTTGTAGCTAGTGCTTCTACCCAAAAATTCTTTGAGATTTTAGCCTTTGAGATTATGCATCTTACTCTTTCTATCAAGGTTCTATTCATTCTCTCAGCAACCCCATTTTGTTGGAGATTATAGGTCACTGTTTTGTGCCCTATTATGCCAAACTCATCACAAGGAGATTCAAAAATATTACCTAGGAATTATAAGCCATTACTTGTCCTTAAGGTACTTAATTCTCTTTCAATTTTAGTTTCGACTTCAATTTTTCAGATTTTAAAGCATTCAAAAGTTTGATCTTTAGATTTTAAGAGATACATCCAGACTTTTCTTGATTAGTCATCTATTAGGGATAAGAAATATTTAAGTCCTCCATATGATGGATTTCTTTATGATCCCAAAAGGATCTCCATGCATATAATCAAGAATAGCTCTTGAAGTATATCCTCGATTAGAGAATTTAAGCCTCTTGAACTTTCCATAGATGTAATGTTCACAAAAACTAAGTCTTATAGTGCCACAAGCTTGAATTTGTTTTTATTTTAGTAATTCATTCAGAACTAAATCTACGGTGTCACAATTTCAATTCCCTGTTCATTTCTGTTCTGGATAAAAAAAAGCATACACTCTTTATAATATACAAACTATCTGTCTTCTTTCGATTAAGTATTATTCTGCCACATTTTTCTATTCTCAAACATCTCTTCTCACTATAAAGAGAACAACCTTGATCATCTAGCATCCCCATAGAGATAAAATTTCTCTTTGGTTTTAGAACATGTTTTAGTCCTCTAAGAGGAACTTCCTTGTAGTTTAAAAGCTTCAATAATACTGAGTCTATTCTAATAATCTCACAATTGTGATTATTGTCCATGAAAACTGAATCTCCTTCCTCTGATTTGTATTTAACAAACCAATTTTTCTTGGAATTCATTTGGTAGTTATACCATGAGTCCAAGATTCGGTCCTCCTCTTCAGTTTCATTCTCCATGGCTTTTTTTTATTTATTGCAGTAAACACCTCAATATATTCTAAAGCTTCATCTCTAATAGACTTTTAACTTTCTAACTTTCTCAAGTATAACTTAAAACTCATTAAAAATATTAAAAATGTAACAACAATCCGCCATTCATTATTTTAATATTTAAAATAAGTATCAAAACAGAATTAGCCAAAAGAAAGATAATTATGCATTATAAAGATATGACTCTGCATTGAACTTTTACTAGTGAATTAATAATCTCTATTCCAACATTAATAATCGTCTCTGACTTGAACTATAACGTTAAAGGGGAAACATAAAACTTATTATCCACACATAATTATCCAAATGTTGACATGAGCTTTATTGGTTAGCACTTTAAGGCCTTGTGCTGATCCTAGTATTTCATAAGTGTATTTGAGAATAGGCCTTATATTCTCATAAAGAGTGGTCTCACTCTCACACCCGTATAGGTAAAATTTGTCAAAGGTGCTCATATAACATTACACACCCTACTCATAAGAGCTACAAATTTTATTAAGAGTTTACTGAAAAAACTCAACCCCCCATATCGTTATAGGATAATACACTTACATCATAGGGATGGATCAAAACATAAAGATAGTGCATTTCTTGGCCACCTTATAATTCATTTTTCCCTTTGAACCTAATTTTCAGGATCTCTGATCACTAGGTGGGTATCCTTATATACGTCTCATGACAATTATAAGGACTTCAACCCCATCCCTTTCGATGTGTTTCATATCTTTTCTCTAGTTAAAACCTTTGTTAATGGATATACAAGATTATCACTAGATTTAATGTAATTCATAGTAATGATTCCATTACTCAAATAAGATGTCACAATACTGTGTTTTCTTCTTATAGGTTTGAATTTACCGTTATAAAAATGATTTTTTACTCTACCAATTGTGGCAGTGCTATCACAATTTATCAAGATAAGAGGTATTGGTTTCTCCCATGTTGGAATTGTTAGAGTCAGAAAATGCGCAACAGAAGTTAAACGAATCAATAAGCATTCTAATTAATTAATTTTGGCTTTAAATTAAGCATACCCATAAACTAATAAGAGGGTTTCATAACATACCTTTGTAAAACTACTTGAATCTCAATTCCAGCTGTAAATCTCTTCCAAATCTGCTTGTGAACCACCTAAAGGTCTTTCCTACTATTCTCTTGGTGCCTTAGATTGAGTTGTGGGACTATAAATAAGCTTGAATAAAGGGAATTTGGAGAAGAAGATCACTGTTGCACCATGGAAGAAGACCTTCTTCAACCTTCAAGTTTTTCAGCAAAAACTTATATGTTGCATCAGTTGCATGCCCGATTTCCCCTTCAATCTTCTCTATTTATTGCAGGACTATCATGCAAAAAACTTTGCTGCATGAATTGCACCTCATGCTTGGAAATTTGACTCAAAACAATGGTGGAAATATGTGTGAGCATCTTGGTTTTGAAAGTGGAGATATCCCACTTTTGGGATTTTCCATTTTCAAACATTTTCAATTTTTTAATTTACTAATTGATTTCCAAAATCAATTTTATTTTCAAAATTAAAATTTTTATTAATTTTACAAAATTAATTCATTAATTAATTTTCTAATAAAATTAATAATAAATAATTAATTAAATAATTTAATTAATTCTAATTAATTCAGTATTAAATATTAAATTAATTTAACACTAATTCCACCATCATGAATCCCTATTCATGAATTTAATATCTAAATCATATTTAAATATCAATTAATTGTCTAATTTCGTTTAATTACGGAAATTAAACGCGTAATTATATCACATATAATTCCAATTCAAACATTTCAAATTAACTTATTACGCTACTCTAAGGCTAATCCATTTATGAGCTAGTAGGGGGACCTCGTGAACCTACAGATCATAGGCTCCAACAATCCAAGATTAATTGGCTAAACTCTTTACACTGAATTAATCCTCATTCATTAACTACTAGGTCACTCCATAAAAGCCCAGAGTTGCACTCTTTTCACTGTAGATATATTATGTCCACTCGATATAACCATGACTAGTAAGTTAACCCTGCACAGGTTGTTCGTAATAATGGCTGGGTCAAATGGCTGTTTTACCCACGAGATTACCTCTTGTTTCTTAAGTCCCACTGATCCTCTAATGAACAATTGGTTTGTGATCCGATTAATAAATCGAGTCCCTCTCAGGCTAGTGAGAGGGTGGGGCCTCTTGTTCAAAACCCAAAGTCAGCACTTAGGGGAACAATCTCTCTACTATCCCTGAAAGCGGGTAGGAGTGAATGCATCTTGTAACCTATGTCCCTAGCTATCTACCCAGTCTTACCCTTGAAATGGAGGTTTATTGAGTCGGTGCTATTCAGCCAACCTTTACCTATGCAAATATAAGGATAGTCCTGAATAAACAGGAGTTCATAGTTAGCTCAGAATTAAGGTCAAGTTACCTAGGTCATCGCTTTGAAATAGTCAGTCTTAAACAGTAAATAATGTTATAAAGTAAGAGTGACTTATTTCGTGGTCCGATCTTGTACAAACTCATTGCACATGACGCCCCCACTCCTCATGTCATAACATGTATGAATTAGGATTACTTTGTCTGTAGCACGTTATAACTCCTTGTAACAACTACAGAGTGGACTACATTCGATAGTGTTACCAAAATAAGGCACCCAACCTTATTCATATACTATAGATCATTTTGACTATTTACCCGAACTTGATCCACTTTTATGTCTCCACATAAAGTTCAAGTACTCATGTAATAGTCATGTATCTTTTTAGTTTATTGGATTTATTTCTAAAACAAAATAAGCAATTCATATATTCAATAAAAACTTATTGAATTTTCAGAATTAGTTTTAATGTTTACAAACCACGAGTTTTAGGACATAAAACACAATAGAAATTTCATATAATAAATCTCTTAATCAACTTTCTTCCTCATTAGCAGAAGCTAAAGCAATAAGTTCTGCTTCCATAGTAGAGTGTGCAATAATGGTTTGTTTTTTAAGCTTTCAATAAATAGCATAACCCCCTAAGGTAAAAATATAGCCTGTAGTAGATGGAGAATCACCTGACAATGTATTCTAGTCAATATCAGAAAATCCTTCAATAACAACAGGATATTTTTTTTTTATAAAGTAAGTTATGATCTTTCATTCCCAATAAATATTTCATAACACGATCGATGGCATGCCAATGCTCTTTACCTGGCTTACTTGTAAATCTGCTAAGAACTCCTACAATATATGCAATATCAGGTCTAGTACAATTAGTTGCATATCGTAGTCTACTAATCACACTAGCATACTCCTTTTGATTAATTACATCACTTCATTTTCAATGGGAAATAAGTGAACACTTGAATAAAATGGAGTAAACACATGTTTACAATCAAAATAATTATATTTTATGAGTATTTCCTTGATATAATGTGACTCTAATGGATTTTTCATTATTTTTATACCTAGAATAAAATTAGCCTCGTCGAGATCTTTCATATTGAAATTTTTTACTGCTCAATAACTTTTTTGTTTCATTTATAACAAAATTATTTGAGCCAAAAAGCAGTAAATCATCAATATATATGTTAAGAATAACATGAGAATCTTTCTATGATTTATAGATACACTTGTCACATTCATTTGATTTATATGTCACTGCTTTGGAGCTTGCTTTAAGCCATATAGGGATTTCGTAAGCCTACACACTTTGTTCTCTTGCCTAGGCTCTATAAAACCTTCAAGTTGATCCATATAAATTTCTTCTTCTAAATCACCATTTAGAAAAGATGTTTTCACATTGATGAATATTCATATAAAAATTTGCAACAATTGCAATTAACAATCTAATGGATGTGGTTCTTGTAACTGGAGAAAAGATATCAAAGAAGTCTAAATCTTCCTTTTGTTTAAATTTTTGCGACAAGTTTAGCTTTATACTTGTCTATACTACCACTTGGTTTCAATTTTTTTCTTAAAACCCATTTACACTTAATAGTTTTACAATCTGATGGTAAATCAACTAATTTCCAAGTTTTACTAGAAATTAATGATTCTGTCTCATCATTTACAGTATTTTTTCTAGAAAATTGCATATGGAGATGTTAAAGTTTCTTGCAAAAAAATTGGTGTTTCTTGAACATTATAAACATAAAAATTAGGACCAAAATCTTCCACAATTCTAGCTCTCTTACTCCTCCTTGATTCAACTGGAGAATTGTTGTCATTATTATCACAAGGAGTCGAGGAACCAATCTTAGAATTTTGTTCACTGCTTTGACTCCCACTATTTCTTGACTAGAAAGGAAAATTTTCTTCATGAAAAATGGCATTATTTGATTCAAAAATCGCATTATATTCAATATCAAGAAATCTATATGTTGTACTACTAATTGCATATCCAAGAAAAATAGAAGTGGTAGCTTTAGATACTAATTTTGGTCTTTTAGGATTTGTTAGTCTTACAAAAGCTAAACATCCCCAAACTCTTATATATCCCAAATTTGGTTTATACCATTTCCATCATTGAAAAGATGTAATCATTGTCTTTTTATGTGACACTCTATTTAACACACAACAAGCAATCAAAACCGCTTCACTCCAAAGATTAAAGATGCACTTGATTCTAGCAGCATAGCATTCGTCAAACCAATTAAGGTTCTATTTTTTTCTCTTTGCTACTCCAGTAGAAGTAGGTAAATATAGGGGAGTAATCTCATGAATTATTTCTCATGATTCAACATATGAATTGAGTTCGAATGATTCATACTCGACCTTTATCACTTCTAATTCTTTTAATTTTTCTATCAAATTGATTTTCAACTTCGAGGAGACATTTCTTAAAATTCTCAAAAGCATAACTTTTATTTTTCAATAAATAAACATAGTATATTTTGAGAAATCATCAATAAAAGTAATAAAGTATCTATTTCTTCCTTTAGTTAAAATTCCTTCAAATTCACGTGTGAATTAAGTCTAGTAATTTAATATTTCTTTCAGCACTTTTATGAAGTTCTTTTGTGATCTTAACTTTATTGCATGTTTCACATTTCTTAAAATTATTTTTTAAGCTTGAAATTAATCCAAGACTACTCACTATCCCCACATATTTACTATTTATATGACATAAATGAGAATGTCAAAACTTTAAATAAGAGACCAAATAAATTGAATTGGTAGATGCTCTATTTATTCTCAATGTTCAATTTGAACATTCCATCACAGACATAACATTTTCTAACAAAAGTTTCTTTTTTTTGTTAGCACATACTCATCAGATACTATAGTCTATTTAAAGCCAACTTTATTAAGAAGATAACTCGACATTAAATTATTCCTCTTGAGGGTGTACAAAGTACATCTTTCAAAGTTAAAACTCTTCCAGAGGTGAATTTTAATTCAACCTCACCACTTCCCAAAATTTGGGTAGTATGAGAATCATCATGCATTATTATTTTAGACTCTCGAAAGGAGTATAAACTTTGAACCAATTTTTGTCATAACAGACATGTCTATTGGCTTCAGAGTCAACCCACCATCCTTCAACACTTTGAACCATACATATATCGCTTATCATAGCCACAAATCTTCGATAACATTGGCCTGTGGCACTGATCCTTGTTTTCGAAGTCTGCAAACTCGAGCAATATTCCAACTTTCGCCAATAACAAAAAAAATTAGTTTGGTATGTTGAGGATGTGTTCGGTTCTTGTTCACTTGACTTGGATTTCTCTTATTAGAAATGTGAAATTTATTATTCTTTTTCATATGATTCTTCTTTGGCTTTAAAGGACTATTTTTAGGAATATAACCATTAGATAAATTATCATTAGAAGAGATTAAGTTTGCCCATGTGAGATTTTCATTGTCTTATTGAATCAAAACATCTTGCCTTCTTACTTCTTCCTCTACACGAATGCGAGTAATTAATACTTCTAGAGAGATTTTCTTTTACTTATGAAGCATATTGTTTTGAAATTCCCTCCATGATGGTGGTATTAGTTATGCTGGCAACAATAAGATTGTCTCCAATCCTAATCCTTTCATATGCTACTTCAACCACTATCATCTAAAGTCTTGTGTTTGCTCCACGTTTGACCTTCCATCCACCATCTGAAAGCGAAATAAGTGACTTGCAGCATATTTTTCCATGCCTGCTTCTTCAGTATCATATTTACTCTGCAGAGCTTTACATATTTTCTTGGCAAATATGAATGCAGTATTGCAATAATCATAAATGATTAGTAAGACAATTTAAAAGATAATACGACATTTATACTTGGCTTTCTCATACTTATCAATTTTCTCTTTGTGTCCCATGAACTCTTCAAGGTCCATGCTTTAATTATCAATTTTCTTTGGTTTTTTTTATTTTTTTTATTATTTATTTTTCTATGCGGACATAGACCACTTTGAGAAGATTAAGGTAGAACAACGCTTTTCTTTTCCATCTATTAAAGTCTGCTCCCTTAAATCGAAATGGCTTGTTGAGATCTCCGACTTTTTCATTTTTTTTCAATGGTAGACTCCACCAGTACAACAAATATTCTCTGGCCTATCTCCTTCAGGATACAATAATCCAACTGAAATGTTGTATAGCTCAAACCACTCTACACTGAAAGGTTGAGCACAAAGCTTTACAACTAAAATACCCTTCTTTTGGCCAATTGCTCTGAAGAGCTAATAAGAAAAAGTAAGAGAGAAAGATATGTTGAATATTGTTGGTGTGTTATATTGTGAGTTGAGAGAAAGAAATACTAGGTATTTATACCAAATTTTAGGTCTATATATTTAATACATAATTAATTAATATTTCTTCAAATAACCATAAACCTAAAACTTGTGGTTTGTAAATATTAAACATATTCTATTTTAAATAAAGTTCTAATTGAGGTTATTCAGTAAAATTGTTATTGAATATGTGAATTGAACCTTTTTAACCCTAAATCCAATAAACTAAGAACCCTTGGCTATAACATGAATACTTGAACTATATGTGGAGACATAAAAGTGGATCAAGTTCGAGTATATAGCCAAAACGGTCTATAGTTAGGGATAAGTTGGGTACCTTAACTTAGGACACTATAGATGCGACCCACTTTGTACAAACGGTGTGATCTTGAATCGTTCATGTAGAGACATGCGAGCGGGGGTATCTTATGCAATGAGTTTGCATAAGACTGGATCACGAAATAGTCACTTTTACTTTATATTGCTGTTTATTGTTAAGACTGACGATTTCAATTCGATGACCTAGATAACTCGATCTTACTCATGAGCTAACCATGAACTCATGTTTATTTGGGATTATCCTTTCATCCGCATGGGTAAGAGTGGCTCAACATCGCCAACTCAATAAGCCTTCCATTTTAAGGGTAATATCGGGTAGATAGTTAGGAACATAGTCCTGTAAGATGAAATTCACTCCTACTTGATTCTAGGGATAGTGGATAAGTTATTCTCTTAAGTGTTGACTCTGAGTCTTGAACAAGGGACCTCACCCTCTCATTGGCCTAAAAGAGACTCGGTTTGGTAATTGGACCACAAACTAATTGTTCATTAGAGGATTAATGGGACTAAGGAGCAAGATGTAATTACAGGTGTAAAACAGTAATTTTAACCCAGATATAATTATGAACAATCTGTGAAGGATCGAATTACTAATTATGGTTAAAGCAAGTGGACAGAAATATATCTACAATGAAGAGAGTGCAGCTACTCGATTTTAGTAGAGTGTTCTGGTAGTTAACGAACGTTGGTTAATTAGGTTAAAGAGTTTAGTTGGTTAATCTCAAATCGTTGGAACTCATGATTTGTAGGACCATTAGTCCCACTGCTAGCTCATATTAGACTAAACTTTAGGGTGATGAGAGAATTTTAAATGTTCAAATTCGGTTTAGGGAAAAAAGATTAACTATATGCGATATAATTTGTGTAATTATATAGCTTAATTGTTGAAAAACTAACAAACTTCACACAAAAACCATGCAAGCAAACTAAGAGAAAAAGTTGAGAAACTAAAAGAATTTCACCTTCAAAGCCTTAAGCTCTTCCGATAAAGCAATTAGACATGAAAGAAAGGAAGAAGATGAAAAAAACGCATAAGATTATAGTTGTTTGGCTATTAGCTTACATCCCTGTGAAGATCCCCAAGGTTTCCATTAATCAGTGATACAAAGGAAACAATACAACCTAAGTAAGTGTTTTAATACTCCTCCTCTCTCAACTACATTAGTGGGTGTTTAAGGCATTAAAAACTCAACTCAATGTTTGACCCACCAATTTGTGAAGTTGGTACAAAATAACTCAACTCTACCGACTTTTACAGTGTTCACTATTGAAGTTTGCATAGTTATTGAAAAACTTCATCTTCACCTTTTTCTCTCTCTCCCTTCAATGTTTCAAATAACTCCACTCACCGACTACTATTGATGACAAACTCTGACAACAATCAACACCAGCAACATGTCCCCACTGTTGGGTTTTATGCCTTAAAGCTCGTAGTTTTGTAATAAATCATTTATTGATATTTACAAAAATAAGTTGTTATTTTGTTTTGCATAACAAAATCTAATAATGTTGAAAATCGAATGTTATTATATGTAATTTTGAACAGTATATGGTTGACATATAAGTGGATGATGTTCAAGCAATAACTTAAAAGGTCTATAGTATATGGATAAGGTTAGGTGTCGTATCCTTATGACATTTGAAGAAACTCTTATAAAAGAGTACCTATGAGCGGAAGCAAGATCATTTCAAATTCTTTGTGACAGAAAAACAAGCATTCACAAACATACAACAAATTATGCATCTACTAACAAATTACGACATGCTTTTTAACAAATAATTACAAATGAACGAAAGACTCACCTTTGAAGAACCTTTCTTCTGTTTATCTCTCGCTCCCGTCCATAACAACACCTCTTGCTGTCGCTGCAACACCAAGCCAATCGTCTACCAAAACTCACCATCACTCAGTAAATGAATAGCTTCTACACGAATAAGAAGCAACTTAGACACCACCACTCAGTGACCTTGGTATTCTCGAAGTGAGAATCCAAGAGGTGTAGGCTCTGTTAGATTTGTTAGAGGGGAGGAGGAAACTACGATCGTATTCAACGACCAAGCAAGTGGGGGAGATTTTGTGTCTATCATATAGACGGATGCTTGATCGTTTAGAAAAAGGTGCATGATCGTTTAGATAATCGGGTATGATCGTTTAGACGAACATTTAGGTAATCTCGCTCTTGCGTGCGATCGTTTAGTAGAAGTTATATGATCATTTAGGAGGGCTGCATGTGTACACGATCGTTTAGGAAAAACTTGAGCTGTCGTGTAGGCTCTCGTTAGCTATATGATGGGCAGTATACAACTTAGTGAAGCGATTATCCGATCATTTACAAAATGAAAACAATTTTCATTTTATCCTTTCAGTTATGAAAACTGAATGCAACCTCCCACTTTCACGCACGGTTATGAAAAAAACTATCGACAATTATCTCATAATTGTTAATTATAAATAATATAATAAATAACTTATCATATTATATTTTATAACCTATAGTTTTAATATCACATCATATGAAACATTTAAACCATAGTCGTTTTCTCCTCTACTAGATATTAATCTATATTTATATCATTTTCCTCCAATTAATGTATCTCATACATCATGTCAACTATATCATATATAATTGACCAGTTTAATTATATCATATATAATCAAATTCCCTTTTGTTAATCTGAACACTTCAAACTAACCCAAAACTGATTCTCAACTTGAATCCATTGAGCTACCAAGGGGACCTTATGGATCTGTGGCTTGAAGCTCCAACGGTACGTGAATAGCTGACTAAACTCTTTAGCCACGAGAATCCACCATCCGTTAACTGTCAGACACTCCACTAAAGATCGATAGCTGCATTCTTCTCACCACAAATATATTTCTGTGTCCATTGGATATAAGCCAGTCAACAATACGATAATCCATCACAGATGCTCGTAAGTCAGCTGGCCAATTTACCGTTTTGCCCCTGTAGTTACATCTCACTCCTTAAGTACCACCGATCTCTCTAATGAACAATACAACATAGTCCTACTATGTGTGGACACCTCTCGGCCATGAGAAGGTGTGGCGCCACATCGTTCAAGCCCTTGAATCAGCCCTTAAGGGAGCAATCTATTACTCTACCCCTACTTCGGGGAAGGAGTAAATTCTATCTTGTGTAGCTGAGTTCCCAGCTCTCCAGATGAATTCTCAAAGTGGTAGGTTTAAGTCGACAATTTGGCTACCCATGCAAATCAAAGGACCGCCCTCAAAGGCAGAAGTTCTCAATTCACTCAGGATTAAGGTCATGTTACCTATAGTCATTCTAATGAAGTGAAGTCTCTGTCATGAACTGCGTTATATAACGAGACTAAAAACTTCGTGGTCTAGTCTTATACAAACCCCTTTGTATAGGACGCTTTCACAGGAATGATCAGAATTAGACCATCTGTAGCATGTCACAACACTTGTAAAAATCTACAAAGCGGGCCGCATTCGTAATGTCACTAGGATAAGGTTTCCCTCCTATATCCATATACTACAGACCATTTTGGTTATCACTTAAGGCATGATCCACCTGTATGTCTCCACATACATGCTTAAGTTACAACGACAACCAAAGATCTTAGTTTATTGGTTTGTGGTAAAGCAATTAAAAAATCCCATGTTTCATAGACAGCGGTGAAGAAAATATCATATATTATTACATCACAAGCATTTGTTCAATATAGTGTTTACAAACTACAGAACCCAACGAGAGTTTAGGGCATCATCCCCAATAATTAGTTGACTTCCCCTTCCCTTTACCACCTTTATTTTTCTTCCACTTGGAAGTGTTAGAAGTAGAAGGTGCAGACTTAGTTCTTGAGGTCGAACTCTTATAGAACTTCTTTGATGACGAGGAAAAATTTGCCTCACAAACCTTCTTCTCCTTACTTTTCAGCAAAGATTGAAATGTCTACAACTTGTTGAGGAGAGTTATAAGGGTATAGTCCACTTTGTTCAGAATCACATTATTGACAAAGTGTAGGAAGCTATCCGCAACGAGTGCAGGATTATGCTAACCTGGTTGCCCTCATCGATCTATGATCTATTCATCTCCATCACGTTAAAGTGGACCACCATATTAAACACATGTTCACGAACAAAGGTGTCTTCCTCCATTTTGGAGTTGAAGATGCATTAAAGAGCTTCGTGCCACTTTGTAATTGTTACAAATGGTTTTATTCAAATCGTTCATATGGAGACATGTGAGTAGAGCTATCCTATACAAAGAGTTTGTATAAGACTAGACTGTGAAATATTTATTCTCCCTTTGTAAACCCGTTAATTAAAGAGATTAATATTTCATAGGATGATCATATGTAACTTGATCTTAATCTTGAGTAAGTTATGAACTCTTGCTTGTGAGAGTTCATTTCTTTGATTTGCATGGTTGAGAGTGGCCCAAGTCATTGACTCAATATGGTTAACATTTTGGGGATTGATCAAATAGAGAGCTGAAAATGTAATTTTACAAGATGAAATTCGCTTCTTCCCATATAGGGAAAGTACATGAGTAGTTCACTTAAATATTGACTTCGAGATTTTAACAACGAGGCCTCATCCTCTCATTGGCCCCACCCTCTAACACTCTTCCTCTTTCAATTTTTTTATGGTTCGATCATAAACCAAGTCCCTCTTAGGTGAGTGAGATGGTGGGACTCCACTATTAAAGTCCCATATGATCATCTTGTGAAATATTAGTCTCTTTAATTAACTAATTTACAAACTATTTGCATAAAATATCTCCATTCACATGTCTCTACAAGAACGATTTGGATCAAAGCGTTTGTAATAATTACAAAGTGGATTGTATCCATAGTGTGAGATGAGACACATAGCATTATCCATATATGATAAACCCTTTAGGTTATTATTTAAACATGATCCACTTATATATCAATCACATACTGTTCAAGATTACATCTAATAACCCTGGTTTTTGCTATAAAGGATAATTTAGTATTACATATTTAATAATTAAATTAAATAACTAATTAATTACGAGGTTTTAGGGCACAAATCCCAACACATAATATACCGTAACCTAAAATTTGACATAAGATGCCACAAAAAGCCTTAAACCCTTGATGACTTGCCTTTTTTGTATATATTACACTCATACATTCCACTCATATGAAAGTATATCATAATTTTGTTGTTTGTGCAACTGAAGGATTAAACAAAAAATTAAGGGAAAAAAAAAGATGTGTAGAATCATTGAATAAAAATATTTTAAAAAAGAAACAGTCACAAAAAAAATAAAAAGATTCTTTAGGTCGGAAAAAGTTGCACTAATTATCCCTGACATCAAAACTCAACTCAACACCCTAAACACAGACTTCCTAACTTAGAAAAAATAACTTTGCACCTCAATCACAAATATATAAACTCTACAGACATATAAATTACACAAATATATGAACTTCATACTTCAAAACTCAATCCAACGCCCTAAACAACTCTTCAATTAAATTTATCATGATGATCATCTATATTTCTTGTTTTGTCCTTTCATATACATGAAAGAGAAAAGAATCTCTGTTATAAAGTTTGTTGCAACCCAAATATATTCTAAAAGCTAAGGGCTTGTTTTGTAGGAAATCTGAAAATAAAGATTTGAAAATTCAATAAAAATAGAGTTGTGTTTCATCCTTTTAGATATGTTTAGTAGTAGATTTAGAAATTAGAAATAGTTTTCAGAAATAGAATCTAGGGTTTCTGCTAAACACATATTTATTGGACTCAATGAATTTGAAAAACATAAAACAAAATCTAAATTTCCAACCAAACATGCCATAACTAATTGATACATTTTATTTGTTAACAGCTTCGTGCAACACAATCTTGGGTAGGAATTTGCTTCACTATGTAACGTCGGTGCATTTTTAAAGTAATATGGTGTTGAAGTAGTAACTTTTTTTTAAAAGGGATTTAGTATAATTGATTTTATAAAGTTAATTTTCATACTATCATATTGATGTTTGATTTCAAACTTTTAAAAATGATTTTAAATTACCATATTACTAAAAAAATGACATAACGATAAACTTTAGGGTTGCGCCTTCATGAGAGAGAGACAAATGACCTAGGGCAACAAAATTATTCTTAAATATATGGTAAATTTGATACCAATTCTAATAAATGAGTCAAATGAAAACAAATTTTGAATGTGTGATTTTTGTGAATCACTCCACCAACAATAAACTCTCTCTTATGAACTTAAGGATCACAACAGGAACATGGATATTAATAAAATAAAATATTAAAATAAATATAATATAATATAATAATAAAATAAATAAATATTAAAATAAATTAAATATGATTTATAAATAAACTAATTAAAATAAATTAACAAAATAAGAAATTAGAAATTTCTCTAAAATCTCCACTTTCTCCAATTTTCATGGATTTTGCTCAATGTGTGTCTTTCAAAACCCGCCAAATGCCACTATTTACAATTTGGTAAGTAGAAGATAGATTACATGAACACTAAGAATGAGTATTTACAAGACACGTGGATGTATATATGGAGTGTAGAGGGAGTGACATTTGACTTTTTGCCACTAAGAATGGGTATCTATTTTACACATAATTTGTGATATTTATAATACTCCCCTTTAGATACTCATTATATATATGAAATATGCTTCATTAAAGACTTACTAGAAAAAAAAAAAACCATTGGAAAAAAATCCTAATGAAGGAAAAAGGATATATATTTCATATAATCTAATACTCTTAAAAAGAATACAGTGTATTTACTCCCTCTCATGGAAACATCACTTGAGATCTCTGTCGCCACATTCCAATATTGTGCACCAATTTCTCAAAGGTTGCGGTTGGTAATGATTTTGTAAATAAGTCTGCTAGGTTATCCTTTGAACAAATTTATTGTTTAGTGATGTCATAATTTTCTTCAAGATAATGAGTTGTAGAAAAGCTTTAGTGAAATATACATTGTTCTATTTTCTTTAGTATATCCTCCTTTGATTTGGGATATGCATGTTGTGTTGTCTTCGTATAATATTGTTGGAAGATTTTTACTAGAAGACAAACCACATGTTCCACGAATGTACTGAGTTATTGATCTTAGCCATACACATTCTCGACTAGCTTCGTAAATTACAAGAATTTTAGCATGATTTGAGGAAGTATCCGTTATAGTCTGTTTCACGGACCACCATGATACAACAGTTCCTCCACATGTGAATAGATAACCTGTTTGAGATCTAGCTTTGTACGGATCAGATAAATATCCAAAATCTACATAATCAACCAAATCAAAATTTGATTTATTCGAATAGAACAAACTCATATCAATCGTTTCTCAGAGATAACAGAGTATATGCTTAATTTCGTTCCAATACCTTTTTGTTGGAGAAGAACTATATCTCACTAATAAATTTACCGAAAATGTAATATCTAGTCTTGTATTATTAACAAGATACATAAGTGCGCCAATTGCACTAAGATATGGTACTTCAGAACTAAGAAGTTCTTCATTATCATTTTGAGGTCGAAATATATCTTTCTTCGCATCTAGTGAAAGAACTTCCATTGGAATGTTCAATGGATGTGCTTTGTCCATATCAAACCTTTTCAAAACTTTTCCTATATAAGTTGACCGACGAACAAATATCTCATCTGCTAAATGCTTAATTTGCAAGCTAAGATAAAATTTTGTTCTTTCGAGATCTTTCATCTCAAATTCTTTCTTAAGGTATTCTATTGCCTTTGAAAGCTCTTCAGAAGACTCAATTATATTTAAGTCATCAACACATACAGTTATAATAAAAAATCCTGACTGTGGTTTTTTCATAAAAACACATGGACATATTTGATTGTTTTGATATTCTTCTTTCAACAAATATCCACTCAAGTGATTGTACCACATTTTTCTTAATTATTTCAATCCATATAGTGAGCTCTGTAATTTTATTGAATACAATTCCTGGGAATTTGATTTATATGTTTCAGGTATCTTAAATTATTCTATGATTCTCATATAAATATCATTTTCAAGAGATCCATATAAATATTTGTCTACAACCATAAGATGCATGTCCAGATTTTTATAGACAATTAGA
Organism: Benincasa hispida; assembly: GCF_009727055.1. Lineage (NCBI taxonomy): Eukaryota > Viridiplantae > Streptophyta > Magnoliopsida > Cucurbitales > Cucurbitaceae > Benincasa > Benincasa hispida. Next base: position 36,184,073 of record NC_052359.1, read on the forward strand.
CTAATTAAATATCTTAATGTAATTGTATCTATCATCGAAGAATACGTCTCTTTTTTATGTCGAAATTCTTCAAAAAAAATTGATTTAGAATACTTATTTTCAGATATAATATTATGGGCAACATTATACGCAAAAATGATGTCAATAACTACACGAGTCTGATTCCTTCTTTTTCCTGTCATGACATAGTTTATTGAAATCTCATTATTATCTTTAAGTATTTCACCTTCCTTATTAGTCATGTCAAGGATTTCTTCATGGGTATTTATATCCTCAACCAAATCTTTTTAACTATTTATTATTTTTCTTTTTCGAGGATTTTTATCTTTGGAACCCACTGGTCTACCACACTTCTGGCGTGTTCCAGACTCATTAGTGATAACTTATTGTATTAGGATATCAATTTTTTATGAAACATTTGCAACTGATATATGTGATTTAGTTACTTTCTTTGCATCTATAAATGTATTTGATAACCGATTTACTATATTTTATAAATGAAGTATCTTTTGAACTTCAAATTCACATTGATCTGTACGGGGATCTAAATGAGACAATAACGATGCATTTCATTTAATTTCTTTTTCCAACTTTTTAATTCTTCCCCATAATGTTGGAAAATTTGTTTCATTAAAATGACAATCAGCAAATTGTGCAATAAATACATCATCCGTCGGGGGTTCAAATATTTAATAGTTGATGGAGAAATCATATCCAATATATATTCCTAACCTCCTTTAAAGACTCATTTTAGTTGTGGTAGAGCAATTGGAACATATATTGCACATTAAAAAATTCTCATATGGGAAATAAATGGCTCATGACCATAAGCTAATTGTAATCGCGAGTACTTATGATAAACTACTGGTCTAATGCGTACAGTGTAGGAAGCTTAGCTCTCATAAGCAATGGTTTAGCAATTAACTACAAACGTTTTATGAATGATTTTGCTAAGCCATCTTGCGTATGAACATGAGCTACAGGATATTCAACACTTATCTCAATTGACACACAATAATTATCAAAAGCTTGGGATGTAAATTCACTAACATTATCAAAGCAAATGGTCTGAATTGTATAAATAGGAAATTGTGCTCTTAAATTAATTATTTGAGTAAGTAATCTTGCAAATGCAAGATTTTGACTTGATAATAAGCAAACATGTGAGCATTTGCTGGATGTGTCTATTAATACTATAAAATATCTAAATGGTTTATTTGGTGGATTAATAGGTCCACATATATTACCATGAATTCGTTCTAAAAATGCAGGCGATTCAATCCCACTTTAGCTAGTGATAGTCTAATTATCAATTTTCCTTGAGAGTAAGCATCACATAATAATTCATTAGATTGAAGAATCTTTTGGCTCTTCAATGGATGTCCATTTGAATTCACAATAATTCTTCTCATCATTATAGACCATGGATGACCTAATATGTTGTACCAAATTGTAAATATGTTTGGATTCATGAACTTCAGGTTCATTCTTGAATATGTTTCAATTACTCGTATATGAGTATAATATGATCCAGACGATAAAACAGACAACTCTTCCAATATAAGTTTTTCATATGAGATAGTAGATATGATATAAAGATACTTCAGATTATTCTTTCTATCAGTTTCAATATGAGAACCATTGCAACGTATATTTTAAAACTAAGTAGAATTCTCTTTGATTGACCAGAGAACAATGTATTGTTAATTGTAAATTTTGTTCCTCTAGACAAAATAATATTTTCTTTCTCAAATTCTTTAGTTAGGTTTGCATAACCTGATATTGTATTGACTTTTGCTTCCAGCATTGTCAATTTAGATAAATATCTTCTACTTGTAAGTATTGTATGCGTAGTTATACTGTTTGCCAGACATAAATCTTCTTTACTCATTTTTTATTCACCAAACATATGAAAATGATCTAGGTTTCTTCATTCAAAGAAAATAATTACAATAAGAAAAATAACATTTGGAATATACAAAGGTTAATATCTACTAAGAGAGAAAAAAACATGGAGATGAACAAAAAAAACATTAAATCTAGGTATTTTCAAAGTCAAAGGATATTCTTGATGTTCCATCAATTCTGTCGATTTTCTTTTCAGGAGATTCAAAGAAGTCCGCCACATCATCCAAATTTGACATATGGGATGAGTTAAATATGTCATATCCTCGTATGTAAAATTTGCTTCCACATTTTTTCTTTTTCCTTCAGGGATGCTTGATAGAGACCAACTAAGTGTTTTGATGTACGACAGATACATGACCAATGCCCAGTCATTCAACATTGGAAGCATTTATTTTCAACACTTTTTAAACTTTTATCTTGTAGAGCTTTTCCTTTATGATCATTATTTTATGTTGTTCTTTTAAAATTTGGATGATTAGAATGACCACCATGAAAATAATATATTTTTTCCTCTGTCATAGTCACAACCTTGACCATGGCCATGATTGTTATTAAAATTCACGACATTCACTTTAAGGAGTGGTATTGTTCCGATTGGTAGAGATTCATGATTTTTCATCGATAATTCGTTATTTTGTTGGGTCACAAGAAGACATAAAATTAGTTCAGAATATTGTTTAAAATCTCTCTCTCGATATTTCTGCTGAAAGAGCATATTCGAGACATGAAATGTAGAAAATGTCTTCTCTAACATAGCATCGGTAATTTTCTCACCACATAACAACAATTTCAAACTGATTTTAAATCATGCGAAATTGTTAATCACTTACTAATTTGAAATCTTGTAGCCTCAAGTTCATCCACTCATAATGAGCTTTAAAAAGAATAACTGTTTTTTGATGATCATGCATCTCTTTCAATTTTTTCCACAATATATGGAGATCTTTTACGGTAAGATACTCCATTTTCAATCCCTTGTAGAGATGATGACAAAAGAAAACTATAGCTTTTGTTTTGTCCTGACTAGATGTCGTATTTCCTTTTTTAATAGTCTCTTCAAGATTCATAGTATCTTGGTGGATTTCAGTATCAAATACCCATGACAAATAATTATTACCGTTAAGATCAAGGGCGACAAGTTCTAATTTTGTGAGATTTTTCATGACAGCATTATCATAAAATATCGTATTTATATTAGAAATTTAATAGATATTAAATATGCAAAATAACATTAGATTTATTAATTATATCGAAGAGGGAAAAACCAACATACCTTCATGATCTACCTTTAGCGGGAAAAACAATAAGAGCTCGTGTTGATAACGTATTATGAACTTGAGGAGCACAATAGGAACAAGGATACCAATATAATATAATATAATATAATAATAAAAGGGTTGTTTACAAATATAGAAAAATGAACCAAAATATTTATAAAATATAACAAAATGTTAGAACTATCAATGATAGACACTGATAGACTTCGATCAGTGTCTATCAATGGTCTAAATTTTTTTTATATTTTGTAAATATTTTCAACAGTTTTACCATTTGTAATAATTTTTCATAATAAAATAAATAAATATTAAAATAACTTAAACATAATATATAAATAAATAAAATAATAAAATATGAAATAAAAAATTTATCTAAAATCTCCACTTTCTCTAATTTTCATGGATATTGCCCATTATGTGTCTTCCAAATCTACCAAATGCCACTATAACGCAATTTGACAAGTAGGAAATGAATTATATGCACATTAAGAATGAATATTTATAAGACACATGACTATATATATATATGGAGTGTAAAAGAAATGACATTTAACTTTTTGACAATAAGAATGAGTGTCTATTTTACACATAATTTGTGATATTTATAATACTTTCGACTAATTGTTAAATAATCAATTTTAGATTTTTTTTTCTAAAAAAAATTCTAACATTTGCGCAGACCAATTTCATGATGACATCATTATACATTCAAACAAGCTGTATTTTTTTTTTTCTTTTTTCTTTTTTGACTAATAGATTTTCTATTTAGCTTGAGTTTCCAACGTCTAGGTCAAAATTTCACTGTTTTATTAAATGCTGTGATGATGGTACTTTTTCTTAATTAAAATTTTCTATATTATTGAAAGGTAATTTTATTATCTCTAAATCAAACTCCAATAGGTTTTGAACTTCTTTTATTAAATGATAAGTTTGAAAGTGAACATTTAATGCATTAACATTATTGTAAAATAAGTGTGGTATAGTTCACTCATCAATCTTATAGAATTTCATTATTTCATTATTTCATTATTTATGTATATATAATATGGTTTATAAGTTATAATTATCTTTTCCTAATTCCATCTCCAATTTATAATATTTCTAGTTTTGTCCATCTTCTTTCTCTATCTATCGATACAGTTGCAAATGCCCTATAATATAATTGATATAATATCTTACGGGATATTTTTTTCTCACTAAAGTCGAGGTGAGATATGAGATAAATATTTAATCCAAGTACTTTAGTTGGTATTCAACATAGAGTATTGTGAATACGCTTAATTTAATCATCTTAGTTAACAACCTTCTATTCATCTTATGATCTTCCAACTCAACTTTTCACAGAGATAACAAGCATCCTCACAAGATTGAGCTAATCTCCGATTAAAAAAATGAAAAATGAAAAAAAAATATTTACTCATTTTAAAATATTTTTCTTATATCTATATATATATATGTTGTTAACATATTTATATGTCAAATGAACCATGTTCACTTTAACAATGTCAACTCATATTCATATCATAATAACGTGGATACTGAATAAAACAAGTTACACTCTTTTATCGAGCTTTATAATTCTTCAGCGAGGTACCGATATTTCAACACCTATATATGTGGATACTAAATAAAACAAGTTACACTTTTTATCGAGCTTTATAATTCTTCAGCAAGGTACCGATATTTCAACACCTACATTAATACGAGAAATTTTTAATGCAATTATAAAGTGTAGAGCCAATTATACCACTTCTTCATTAAAAATTTAATACCAAATCAATATTATCTCTAAGCCAATTAAACTTCCATAACTTTTGAACTCTTTGATTGTATTAAATAGAAAATTTCAAAGTAAAAATAATGCACAAAAAGTTATTGTGAAATAATTGTAGTTCATTCATGAATGCCACACATTAATTGATCTACATATATTAAATTTTTTCAAATTAAAATATATACTTAAAACGGCAAAAAGATGAACTCAATCTAAAATTACATTAAAAAAATAAGAAGAAAAATAATAAGAAAAAAAGAAATAGCGGGATTTGGAGGTTACAATTGTCAATTGAGCTGAAAGAGAGGTTACCGTTCAACGTCCAAAAAAATTCAAATGTTTGGTTCGTTGTTAAAGCTAACTAGCTTCGGATTCCGTGGACCCCACATGGAGCGTCTTACGTGGGCCCATGTCACGCTTCACTTATTTATTTATTTATTTAACTCCGAGACGTACTTTTGTAACCGCGATGTATAAAATTATTTGGTGAAAGACCAATCATAGCCTGACAACTGGTAACGCATCCTTCAAACTGCTTACGTGTTTGGTTTATTGGCTTGATCAAGCAGAATCCCATGCCTGTCAGCTAATTTCTTGGGCCCCATCAACGCGAATGGGCCCCGGCTTTCATAAACCACTTTCACCTGAAGCACGTGTGGCTACGCGCCTTAGTTTTCCCCTCCCTGGCTTCGATATAAAGAAAACTTAATTGTATTTCGTTTTTAATTTTTACGGTTGCCCTGTCTGCCCTTCTAATAATGTTAAATAATTTATTTTCATAATATTATATAATGTTCAAGAGTAAATTTAATGTTCGTAGTATAATGGTAAGTTACGATTTTTTTAAAAAAAACTAAATATAATAATATATTGAGTAATATTTAAAGAAATTCAACATTTAAACATTATAAAATAATGGTTTCGTTTTGTTTTCTTTTAATTAAGAGTAATCGTAATGATAGTTTTTTTTTTAGAAATAATAATTAACTGTATATCAATATTTTTTAAAAAAATTACAAATATAGCAAAATCTATAAGTGATAGACTCCTATTAGCATGGGCTATCACTGATAGACTAATAGCTAGATTTAAATTTTGCTATATTTGCAAATTATTTTGTATTGTGCTATATCTACGAATAAAAGGAAAAGGTGGCTCCTTAAACTAAGGGTGTTCGTGGGTTGGATTGGGTTTAGGGATATTTTAGACCCAACTCTATGGTTTGGTTTGTGTATTTTTCTAACCTAACCTAACTCTTGTTAAATTATAAACCCGAAACAAACCAACCCATAAAAAATGGGTTGTGTTGGTTCGGTTCCATCGGTTCCCTTAAAAAAAAGCTTGGAATCAGTAATAAAAAAACACATAAGATTCCACAATCCACAAGAACGATATTCAAAATCTATTATAACAAAACAAGTCTCCAAAATTCACAAGAAATACCATAATGTCTACAAAATTCAAAATATAGACAACAATGTTTTCAAATGTCTACAAAATTCATAAGCAAGGCTAAAATGTCTATACATATATATGGGGTGGAAATTTGAACCATTGACCTTGAAGTTGATAATACAAATTTATGTTAATTGAAAGATGATATCATTAGAAAATATTTTTAAAATTTTTAAGAGTATTTTTTAAATGAATAATTTATACGCCATCACAAATTGTCGCCGTGAAAAACACATTTGACTCCTTAAAAAGGGGTCAAACCAACATGTATTCTTGGATATTGAATGGTTTTATACCTTTCCTTTACATCCATGCTTAAAAATAGGGGGAAAAAATTAAAAATTAAATCAAATTCATGAATACCTATTTAAGTAAAAAAGAAAAAAAAAGTGAAAATGATCTCTCTATAATAATAGATCCAAAGTCAGTGGAGATGACCCAAGAAAAAAAAAATATAAAATGAATGAAAAAATGATAGAGAAATTAAAGAAAGAAAGAATTAATGAGTAATCAGTTGTATTATGATTAAGAAATACTAATTAAAGGAAGATTAAAACTAAAAGAGAGAAAAGTAATAATTGAAATGAGTGGATGAAATAGATATTTCTTTGTTTTTGAAAAACTTTAGATAAGCTTCACATGGGAAGGGAGGCCAAGGGAAGTGGTGCATTGTACTGTTCATATAACTATATCTATATGTAATATATGATTGTATTAAATTTTCAAAACTTTATATTAACTTTATGCTTCATGAAATGAACAATGCAAACTCATCACTTTGTTGAGCCCACTTCATTTTCAGCATCAAGAGAAAAAATAAAAAAATAAAAAATAAAAATCACACGCGTCATCATCACATTGGAACCATCAATTTCATAAAAAAGAAAAAAGAAAAAAGAAAAAAAAAATCTAGGTACAAGAATTTTATATTGCCTCCTTCATTTCACTTATTTCTTGCATGTGATTATTGATGGTGAGATATCATCAAGATGCAAAATTGTGGGGAAATTTTATGATTAAATTATATTACAACTTTGATATTATACTTTGAATTGATTTTTAATTTAGTTGTATGATATTAAATTGATTTAAATCTTATTTTGGTCATAAATTTTGAATAATGTTACATTTTTTATTCCTATATTTTTAAAAATGTTCGTTGTAGTCATAAATTTTTTAAAAAATGTTTATTTTGATCTTTGATATATCAAGATTTTGTTAATTTTTTAACAAAATAGCAAAGTGTTTTATATTTTTAGATGATTAGGCTATGTAATAAGTTAGCTACGTTAAAAAATCTATAGTTTCAATTTAAAATATGGTGGCAAAGTGGGAGAATTTAAAATACATTTTAGTTCAAAATTCATTTCTGCTGAAGAATTAATATAATTTTAATAAGAGATGCTAAAATAAAGACTTTTTAAAAGTTTAGAGATTAGAACAAACGTTTTTAAAAGTTTAAGAGGTCAAAATAAAACAAGTTTCAAAGTTTCGAGACTATAATAAGCTTAAACCTATTAAATTTGTCTTCATTCAACAGTTTAAGTCTTTTGGGTCAATAAGTGATTTAAAATAATATTGTTGCAGTTAGTTAGTTTAGTTAAACTTTTAGCGATATTTATATGTCTTTACGTCAATTTTCTTGTAGTATTCATTTACATATATAACTAATGAAATGTTTGTTAAAGTATATCACTTTCAACACCAAGTTAAAAATGTTGATATCAACAAAAATTTCAAACTTTTAATTTTATGAAAATGTTATAGAAATATTAATACAATATCATAATGATATTCCTGAAAAAGTAATAAAATATTTAAATTGATGATTTTTAAAACAAGTTAGAATACCTTTTTTTATTCTACATTCAGATTTGTAACCTTCTATTGTTTATTTTTTATAATTACCTTGATTTATTCATCTCTTATCTTGATTTCAACTCATGAAAATATAAAATTATCGACGAAAATGTCTAACATGTTGATTATATAATAAAAGTTGGATTAAAAAAATTAACCCACAAAAGATGTTGAACTCGATATTTAAAAGAATATTACGGTCAAAATTAGGAATAAATCGAACTTTTGGTGAGGATTAATTATTGACTACTAGATTGTTAAGAAATATTAAATAGGACAGCTAGTTGCTTTTTACAATATGATTAGTATTAATATTCTTTTTCCTGCTTTAAAGTATTAATCTTAAATATTCTTGAGATATGATAATTACTATTAGCAAATAGTAAAGTAATAAACGTCCCACACCCATATAAAATAATATAATTATTTTGCAGTTGACATCATACCATAATTTTTTTTATAATTCAATTTCTTCTCAAATATGTCGACCGATTTAATTTGACCAAGAACTCAATACATATAATTAGTGTAATCCAAGAAAGATTTGTGTAACTTTTCTTTTATTATAGCTTTAGTAGATATTCTTTTTTTTCCTAATAATTTTGAATATTTAATTTTTGTCCTCATTTTATAATTTTAGTTTTGCACATAAAACTATTAATCACATTACAGTTTAATTTTTCATTAATCATGTTAGGACAAATCTGATCTAGATTTTAATTTGAAGTTTAATACATAACTAAATGTTGTTTTTGCGTGTGTGGGGAGTTTAATACAAAACTATTAATCACATTACAGTTTAATTTTAATTTGACATTTATTATAGAAAATACTAAATGTGTTTAATTTTGAACTATACATGTTCTTAACAAATAAACTTGTTAGGTACATCTAGTTTTAACTAAATTATTTAATGTCAACATTAATGCCCATGATAATTGAAAGATAATTCTTGATGTAAATTTTAAGGAAAGCAAACATGAAAATTTGAGATTTGAGATACTAGAAAAATATCCTTAAAATTTATTGTTGGTTTTAAAAAATTACTCATCTTTTTTTTTTTTTTTTAAAGAAAATTGCAAATATGGCACTTGATCTTTCATATATTATTAAAAAAATTCTTGAAATTTAGAAAATTGTTAGAAATTGAGAATGTGAAGTGAATTAGAAATGTATAGTGGTGTTTGAATCCAATTAATTTTTGTTTTAGGTTATCTCATAGCACTTCCTAAGTGAAGATGTAAGATGTGCTTCTTCCTTTTATAGCACCTTCTATCATTTTCACATAAATATTATAATAAATCCTATCTCTACTTCTTAATGAATGTTAGAATTGGGATATCTCGAAAGAGGATAGACTACAGAGGTTTTAACAAAGAAAAACAAGAAAACGTAAACCCTCGGTTGGTTTGTATAGGTTGGGCTTACGTTTTCAATTGTATCGTGCCATATGATGGGAGGGGTCCATACCTTCTTTAGATATCTTGAGCCCCGTGTTCTTACTATCGAGCTAGAACGATAGTTACCACGTAATTTGCGATCATACATGAGTACTTGGACCTAATTTTTATCTAAAATCGAAACATATTTCTATCTAAAAGATAGTTTTGAAAATATTTATGAAAGGTTAAAGATGATATTACAATTTTTAAAAAATATAAATATAGTTTTGAAGTAAAAGAGGAAAAAAAAACTAGAGATACTTGTGCAATTTAACCTACAACTTAAACCATTTGTAATTACTTGTTATAGGATTCCCCTATTTTTTCCAACCTCATGGATAAAGGAAATGAAATTATGAAGGTAATGTCTCCTCAGCCAAAGCTAAATAGAGATCCCACAAACATAAAAAAAGATTACCAAACCCTTATCTTTAATAATATCAATCTGATAATCAATTCAACTTTTGGAGGTTAACTTTAGCCTTGCAAATTAAGGATTCCCAATTAAAAAAAAAATCCACCAATTTCATTTTGAAATTGACAAAGTTAAAGCAATCCCATCATTATAATCATTCTAAGTTTTTGCTGGCAAAGAGAAAATTAAAAATAAATAAATAAATAAATAAACAAAGGCACTTAGAGAAAAATATTGAAATTAGAAGGTCTAATCTAATCTGGAAAGCTAACTCACTCCTCCAGCTACTCCTCTCTAACCTAAACCACATAATTAATTTTTTTTTTTTTTTAAATCAATATAACCAAATCTAAAACATACTATTTGGGTAGATATAATTTATAAATAGAAAAATTAACATCCTATTTAGTAGCCATTTTATTTTTTATTTTTATTTTGAAAATTAAGTTTATGAATACCATTTCTATATCTAAATGTCTCTTTGTTATCTACTTTTCACAAATGGTTTAAAAAACTAAATAAATAGAGAAGTAAAAAAAATAGTTTTTATTTTGAAATTTGGCTAAGAATTCAACCATTATACTTCAGAAAAATGTAAATCATTATAATAAATGTGGATGAAATAGTTTAATTTTCAAAACCAAATGGTTACCAATCAAGAACTAATATATTAAACTTCTCTTATTCTTATGCAACAAACAACAAAGTTGTTAACTAAGTATAATTAGAGTTGCCATATATTGTATCTTCAAATTTTTTTCTCTTATTAATTATCTAAAAAAAAAAGAAATGCATATTTTTTAAAATAAATTTTATTTACTTCATTGGTACGTTAATAATATATGTATATTGTATCCATAAAATTTAGAATTTTCATTTTTTAAAAAGAAAAGTTGTGGATAAGAAAAAAAAAATGAAAAAAACGGAAGAATGGTTAGTTTCTTTCTTTATTGAGAAAAAATAAATTGTTAATTAATAAAGAAATTAAATAAATTTGATTTAGAACTTAATGGAGAAAAAAAAAAGAAAGAAAGAAAAGAGAAGAAAGGAGAGGAAGAGGAGAAAAGTGGAGAAAAGATGATGAGAAATAAGAAAATGAATATTGGTGGGGGGTGGGGGCAACCTGCATTTACAAGGAATGATGAAAGCATCCCACTCCTTTAACACATCATGAGAGGAATGAAAATAAAAACTATATAAATAAAAAGACACCCCTTCTCCTTTTGCTCCTCTAATTATGCCTTCTCCTTTTTATGAATTTCTTTTTTTGTGAAATTATCTTTTGCATATTTAGTATACCTACTGTATTGTATTATTGTTATAAAATCGACAATCGAAGAAGAGTAAAAAATATAAACATATAGGATCTCCTTTTTTACATCCTCGTATCCCTCACGTGTGAGGACATAGAGATGAAAGAAAAATCGACATGAAAATTTACGTAATTCATTAATAGTGAGTTAACTACATCTATAGGCAAAAAGAGATAATAGATTCAAGATATTTTAATAAATGAAATGAACACTTAAATAGTAAGATTCTATTTTTTTGAAGTATCGTACTTATTAGAGATTAAATAAATATTTTTGTTAATTGTATATAGTTTTTCGATTTTGTTCCTATTGTCTAATAGTTATGAATTTAGTCTCTTCTATTGATGGGTAAAAATGTTAAAATTAGTTGTTGATAGCATTTGGAAAATGTTTATAAATGGAAAAATTCTAAAAATATTTAGATTTTATAACCAAATGTTTCAAATTAAAAAGGCCCTAAAGATGATATGATACTTAGTGCTATGGCTAAAATTTATGTGTCACTTCAAAAGAGAAAAAAATGTTATTAAAAAAATTAGAAGAGAAACTAGGATTTATTATTATTTTTTTTAAAAAAATTAAGTGGCTTTGTATTTCCTACAAATTTCTACCCATTTATTAAGCATCAAATCACAATATGGTCTCATAAAAAATAATTAATACATAACGATATGGTTAATCAAATTAACATTTATTGACAAAAGAGATTGAGAATTATTAAATTTAACGGACTAAAACGTAAAAAATTTTAAACAATAGTTGAAAAACACCTAAACATAATAACTAAAATATATATTTAAGCTAGAATTTCCTAAATAGAACATTTAATTTATAAGAGGTAAATTTCTTTTTTTTTTTTTTCTTTTTATAATTTTATCTATATAAACTGAATCTTCTTTTCGAAGGTGGTAGGTTCAAAGATCATCTTTTGAATTAAATTGTTATGTTAGAGGGACTAAGTTAAAATTTTATAAATTTAAGAATAATAAATTGGAAAACAGAATATTTATTCCTAATGATCAAGTGATACAATTACTTACAAATTATACCATATAGTCCAAGAATACGTTGAAGCTATGAGAAATAAATCTGCCAAATATAAAGTTTAGGTAAATTATTTTTATGTAAATTAATATTAGTCTCTATATTTTTGCTCCAAAGACTTGTTAAACTTGATAAACTATTTTAAACTGGTTTTTTCCACCTATAAATCTATAATTTTTTTTTTCAACCTCAAATTTTTACTAAAGTCATCTAACACAATCAACAAATTAAAATAAGAAATATTGATTGTCAACATGTTAATAGAAAATTGTGCATACTTTCAACATGATAATAACTTGTAATGTCGTTGACGATTTGTAAGATTTACTATGAAACTATTGAGCTAAATTGAAATAAAGTCCAAACTAAAAGGATTGTCTAGAGCATCTATTTTCATAAAGAACCAAATTAAAATGAAATTCAAACTATATAAACCAAATTGCTAATGTAGCCCTTGTTTTTCTAAAAGTTATGCAAAACCCAATCACAAGCAATTACTAGATGTCAAAGTGGAACAATATTCCTCAAAATTTTTGGCACATATTCCCTGAAGAATGTGCCTTTTTCTACCAAATCTTCTTTATTCTTCCAACCTGAAAGGATAAAAGCACAACACAAATTTTTATTCTCTTTAAATTTGTCAAATGAGTTGTCATTTTGTGGACATTAATGCACTTACTAAATTGGATCCTAAGGATGGATGACCTTATTTGAGGTATCCAAATGAAGAATGGCCCAAGATTAAAAAAAAAAAAAAAGTGAGAAATGACCTTTTATTTATCTTATTACGGTATTACATTATCAAATTAACCCCAAATGCACGTATGGGTCTGCCACTCGAAATCATTCTTGCTCTCGATTCTCACTCTCGCTCCCTATCGCGTTTCCCGATTCTCGCTCTTGCTCTCCATCGCGGTCTTCGATTCTCGCTCTCACTTGTTGATTCTTGTTTTGATTCTCCATCATGCTCCTTGATTCTCGCTCACGCTCGTTGATTTTCGCTCTCGCTCATTGATTCTCGCTCTCGCTCTCCATCATGCTCCCCAATTCGCGCTCTTGCTCTCCATCGCGCTCTCCGATTCGTGCTTTCGCTCCTCGTAGCAATGAAAGAAGAAGGCGAATGCAGACACAGACACAAACGAAGACGAACGTACGTAGAAGCGAAGATGAAGACAAGCACAAACAAATAAGAGTCAACCAAAATTGAAAGAATAAGAAGAATGAAGAAAAAATACAGTACAAAGAAATAAGAAGAAACTCAAAAAAAGAAGGAAAAAGGAAGAAGAAGAAACACCTAAAAAATGAAAAAAGGGGAAGAAAAAAAGAAAAGAAAAAATCTTCAAAAGGAAGAAGAAGAAGGAAGAAGGAAGAAGGAAGAATGGTTAAAATAGTAATTTTACATGGTGATTACATCAGTAGAAGGCTAAATTCCGTTCACTCTTGATTTTAGAGTTACTTTTCATTTGGGCTTCTATAAAGTGACCTTTATACAATTATTTTTTTTACTAAATTTGAGATTCACCCATTTGGTTATGAAAGAGATGATTTTCTTGTCAAACCGAGCATAATTCAATTAGTATACGAATGTGTTAGTAACCACGATATCTATGGTTTGAATCTTTTGTCTCCAATTGTACTAACAAAAATAAAAGTTTTTCTTTCTTTTTGTTCTTTTCTTTAGGTAATATCGAATTAAAACTCTAAATTTTGAAAGTTGTGTCAAAATTTCGAACTAATAATGATAAAAAAAAAAATAATTAAAGTTTAACATTTTGTAGTAATTTATATACTCCATTATGTTTTATTTGGATAAATATCAAGTGAGACTTATAACAAAATTTCAAGAATTATATAAATGGATATATTTAGAAAAGTTCAGTTTAAATTAATATCATTATTAGTTAGTAGTTTTAATTGACGTAAGCTTCGAGATTTATAGGCATAAATTGATATATATTTTTTTAAATATCCATAATTTTAATTGATTCCATTTTATTCTGTGTAATGTCTTTATTTCAGGGGGCAAACAATTTCATTCTGGGGAGATGACACCCCATCTCACTAAATTAAATAATATTTTGGCTTTTAGACATTAATAATTATTATTTGATTTCTTTTTTCCTAACAAAGAAAAAGAAATGTTTTGTTTTAAGTTCTTTGAATTCTTCATCTGAATTCTCAGCTCTTAATTAATTAAGATTTGAAGTCTTTTGATTCTGACCACTCAACTTCCTCAAACTGAGATAATGCAATTTGGATCAATTCTAAGTTTGTCTATTTTGTTGTATATCCATTGAATTAATACTATCTTTTATATGGTTTGGCAGTTTGGATTTTATTTTCAACAATGTTGATAATAATCTAAGCTATGTCTGTTTCTCCCAAATTTAATGTTGTGCCTGGCTTTTCCAAGGCTACATAACATTAGAAACACTAATAAGATCAACAATAAACTTTAAATTATACATGATTCTTATTATAAAGTATACACGTGACTATTTTAAATTAGAAAAACGGACCTTTTGTCAATATAGCAGAATTTTTTTTTAAAGAAGAATGTATATTTGTGGTCATCACATCCTATCATCGTGTCAAACTTTTTCATGATGAATTTGTAATTTTGATATTCTTTCTATTATTTTCGTTTCTTTTGTTATATGTATTATTTTCTAATTTCAACCAACTTCATATTGTGTAGTTTAATCTTTAACAGTGTCAAAGCTTCCTAGTGATAACATGAACCTATTTGGAATGATTTTCTATTTATTCCAAAACATGTCCTATATTTATACAAAATAGAAATAATAATAGAGCTATTTCAAAATGTTGGAGATTCAAATATGATATCACATTGATTGGAAGTGAGAACAATTTTAGTACAACAACAGTAGGATGGAGGATTGAACCTTCGTCCGTCAGAGAAAAAGGTTGTGTCAATTATCGTTGAACTAAACTCAAAATAAATACGGTCATATTATTATAAAAATACGAAAACAACATTGTCTCGACGAGGAAACCACCAAAAGAAAATGGCTAGGCTTCTCGATAAAACTCACAAAAATACAAAAAAAAATGAAAGAAAAAAGAGAGAGAATTATGATCCAAAAGAATAAGGATCTTAATTATAGAAGTTGATAAGCTAAGCCCAACCCAAGACCAAAAGATATAGCCCAATATTCAACTAATACTTATATAATTTAATCAATTGTTTTGTAGTCAACAACAGTCGCTTTGGCCGAGTGGTTAAGGCGTGTGCCTGCTAAGTACATGGGGTTTCCCCGCGAGAGTTCGAATCTCTCAGGCGACGGTTTCAATTTTTTTCCCTATCATTTCCGTAATTTATATTTACTATTTATATATATTTTTTCTGAAGACACTCATTTTTAAAACCCCATCTACACCTGTTCTTTTCCCTACTCTATTTTTGAAAGCCTATTATATTCTACACTCCACAATAATTTCCGACTAAAAAACCCTCTAAATATTCAAACATTACATAGTATGGATTTAATAAATAAAAACTAAATATGATTTAAAATATCAAAAGGTTAAAAAAAAATTAATATTGTTTAATCAAATGTTAATTAGATTACATGTTAGTCTTTAGACCTAGTTTCCAAAGTAGTTTTTTTTAGCAAAGTTAGAGGGAGAGAATTCGAACCACAGGTCTCATGATCAATAACACTCTTGTATACTAATTGAGTTATGTCTACTTCGATAACTTTCACAACTAATCTACTTAGTTCATAAACCATATTTTAAAGTTTAAGTTGGTTTTAAACCAGCCCCACGAACACATTTAAAGATGCAATGTGTTAAAAGTTTTAGAAGCGAACAATTTATGTTGGCTTCTCTAGTTTTACTTTAATCAATGTTCACCATATCAAGGCCAAGTCCGACTATCTAAAGGTGGTGAATTTGATTAATATCATCTTGTTGGATCTTATGCAAGTATCTTCTTTCATTGAGAAGGTGGCAGTAGTTGCACTTGAAATAATCGACGTTTCTTCTCCCATATAAGGTATTGACATACTATGTTTGTACATTCCCTTGTGTTTAAGGTATTGGAAGAACGTGCTTCTTCTCTTCTTTAAACACCTTAACCGAAATTGTTTAATTTTATTGTGATTCAAAATGTTATTTTGTAGTGGTTTGTGAAGAAACAGTGACTCAAATACCTATTCAACTAGTTTAGTTTATTACTAACTTTATCTTCTCTTATTTCCGTATATTTATATTTATTATTATTAACAATAGTTGCTTTGACCGAGTGGTTAAAGCATGTGCCTACTAAGTATGTGGAGTTTCTCCGCGAGAGTTTGAATCTCTTTGGTGATGATTTAATTTTTTCCTCTCTCATTTCCATATATTTATATTTACTATTATATATATATAATTAATTCTTATATATATTATATATATATATATTCTAACGACACGTCTTTTTAAAAATCCTATCAACACCTGTTCTTTTCCCACTCTATTTTTGAAAGGTTATTACATTGTACACTCAAACTTAATATTTTTTTACTAAAAAAACCCTCTAAATAGTCAAACATTACATAGTACGGATTTGATAGTTAAAAACTAAATATGATTAAAAATATCAAAAGAATTAAAAAAATTAATATTGTTTAATTAAAAATGTTAATTAAATTACATGTTAGTCCTTAGACCTAGCTTCCAATGTAGTTTTTTTTAGCAAAGTTAGAAGGAGAGGATTCGAACCACAAGTCTCATGATCAATAACACTCTTGTATGTCAATTGAGTTATGTCTACTTTGACAACTTTCAAAATTATATCTACTTAGTTCATAAACCATGTTTTTAAGTCCAAGGTTGTGTTCATCTGGCTAGTTATACATTCAAGACCAAGATGCAATGTGTTAAAAGTTCTTGGTGCGGGCAATTTGTGTTGGCCTCTATAGTCTTACTTCACTCAATGTTCACCATATCATGGCCAAGTCCGAATGTCTAAAGGTGGCGAATTTGATTAATATCATCTCATTGGATCTTATGCAAGTCTCTTCTTTCATTGAGAAGGTGGTGGTAGTTGTACTTGAGATAATCGATGTTTCTTTTCCCATGTGAGGCATTGACATACTATGTTTGCACACTCCCTTGTGTTTAACGTATTAGAAGAACGTGATTCTTCTCTTCTTCAAACATCTTATCCGAAATTGTTTAATTTTATTGTGATTCAAAATGTTATTTTGTAGTGGTTTATGAAGAAACCGTGACTCAAATACCTATTCAACTAGTTTAGTTTATAACTAAATTTATCTCCTCTCGTTTCCGTATATTTATTTTTACAATTATTAACAATTGTCGCTTTGGCCGAGTGGTAAGGCGTGTGCCTGCTAAGTACATGGGGTTTCCCCGTAAAAGTTCAAATCTCTTAGACGACGATTTCACTTTTTCCCCTCTCATTTCCATATATTTATATTTACTATTATATATATATATATTTTCTGAAGACACACCTTTTTGAAAACCCCACCTACACCTAAGAAACAGCCTTTAAACCATGATATTTTTAGTTACATTTCTTTTCTCTACTCTATTTTTGAACACCTATTATATTATACACTCAAACTTAATATTTTTTTAATTAAAAAATACCCTTTAAATATTCAAATGTTACATAGTATGGATTTGATAATTAAAAGCTAAATATGATTAAAAATATCAAAAGGTTAAAAAAAATTAATATTATTTAATTAAAAATGTTAATTAAATTACATATTAGTCCCTAGACCTAGCTTCCAACGTAGTTTTTTTTAGTAAAGTTGGAGGGATAGAATTCGAATCATAGGTCTCATGATCAATAACACTCTTTATGCCAATTGAGTTATGCCTACTTTGACAACTTTCCAAATTATATCTACTTAGTTCATAAACCATATTTTAAGTCTAAGGTCGTGTTTGTCTGGCTGGTCATATATTCAAGACCAAGATGCAATGTGTTAAAAGTTCTAGAAGCGGGCAATTTGTGTTGGCCTCTGTAGTCTTACTTTACTCAATGTTCACCATATCATGGCCCAGTCTGATTGTCTAAATGTGGTGAATTTGATTAATATCGTCTCGTTGAATCTTATGCAAGTCTATTCTTTTATTGAGAATGTGGTGGTAGTTGCACTTGAGATAATCGATGTTTCTTCTCCCATGTGAGGCATTGACATAATATGTTTGCATACTCCCTTGTGTTTAAGGTATTGGAAGAACGTGCTTCTTCTCTTCTTCAAACACCTTAACCGAAATTGTTTAATTTTATTGTGATTCAAAATGTTATTTTGTAGTGGTTTATGAAGAAATTGTGACTCAAATACCTATTCAGCTAGTTTGGTTTATAACTAACTTTATCTTGTAACGGTCTATTGGTATGTGTTATAAATACCATTGATCAGAAAACAAAGAAGAGTTTTTACATAATTTCTATTTTCTGTAAATAAAACAAGCTGTACGCAATTTTCAAGTGAGAAAGAACGTGAATCTTCCGATGGACGTAGGCATATTAGTCGAACCACATATTCCTGTGTGTTTCTTATTCTTCTCTTTATCTTCTTCTTTTGATCGACATCAATCTTTTTGCAAATTAAGAAAATACAATCTTGTTATCAAATTGTATCGATTATAGAGTATCGAGTTGAATCACGTATCAATTTTCTTCTATTGAGTAGCATCGAGTCAGGAGTTTTCATCTTCGAGTTGCTTCGAGTAAAGATAAAGACTCATTGAGTAGAATCGAGTATCGATCAGCACTCATCGTGTTCCATCAAGCAAAGAACAGAAACTCGTTGAGGATAGAAGGAAATTTTCATCTAGTATCGAGCATAAACTTATCGAATATCAAGTATCTAGCATCAAGGATTTAATAGATCCTTTCTCAGCCATTTCTTCATCATCTCAGTGTTGATCTTGAGTAATTAGGCCTAGAAAGGATTGAATAACCTAATAATTTCTGGTATCATAGCATTTGAAGATCATCAAGACCAGCATTCTTGAAGCATCAAGATACTAAAGGAAACCGTTCTCAATATTCTTTCAGGTTAGTGATGGCTGTTGCTAGATTTGAGATAGAAAGGTTCGATGGACAGGGTGATTTTGGTCTGTGGAAGGCCAAAATCAAAGCTATTATGGGACAACAGAGAGCTCATAAAGCCCTTTTAGACCCATCAACTCTGCCACCTACGTTAACAACGCAAGAAAGGAAAGATATGGAACTCACTGCCTATGGAACTTTAGTTCTTAATCTCAGTGATAGCATCTTGAGACAGGTGATCGATCAAGACACGGCCTATAATATGTGAGTCAAGCTAGAAGGTCTCTACGCAACTAAGGTGTTAGAATAAAAAAACACGCAGCAAAGTTAAACAAACCATTAAGCATTCTAATTCATTAATTTTGGCTTTAAATTAAGCATGCTCATAAACTAATAAGAGGGTTTCATAACATACCTTTGTAGAACCACATGAATCTCGATTCCAACTGCAAATCTCCTCCAAATCTGCTTGAGAACCACCTCAAGGCCTTCACTATTATCCTCTTGGTGCCTTAGATTGAGTTGTAGGACTCAAAATAAGCTTGGATTAAGGAAGTTTGGAGAAGATCACTGCTACACCATGGAAGAAGACCTTCTTCAACCTTAAGTTTGTCAGCAAAAACTCATATATTGCATCAATTGCATGCTCGATTTCCACTTCAACTATTTATTGCAAGACTATCATGCAAAGAGGATTGCTACATGAAATGCACCTCATGCTTGGAAGATTGAATCAATGAAGATGGTGGAGAATGTGTGAGCTACTTGGAATGGAAAGTGGAGAATTCCCACTTTTTCCATTTTCAATCTTTTTTCAATTTTTGAATTTGTAAATGAATTCTAAAATAAAATTTTGTTTTCAAAAATGAATTTTTTATTAATTTTACAAAATTAATTCAACAATTAATTTTATAATAAAATTAATAATAAATAAATAATTAAAATTTTTAATTAATTCTAATTAATTCAATATCAAATATTAAATTAATTCAANGGTCTTAGCTCAGTCAATGGGTCAAACTCGTCAAAATCGGTAAAAAAAATCTCGCTCAAACTCGATCTCTTGCTCCTAACTCAAAATCTCGCTCGAACTCGATTCCAAATCTCGCTCGAAATTAATCTCTTGCTTGAAATTCCATTAGAATCTAGCTCAAACTAGAAATCTCGCTGCTTGAACTTGATCTCGCTAGCTCTCGCTAAAGCAAGTGTCGCTCTCTCTAGCTCCAGTCGAATCTCGCTGCCTCTCGCTAGTATTGAACAGAAATCTCGCTTGAACTTCAAACGAAAATCTCACTCTCGCTCATAAGGGAAATCTCGCTCGAAGCTTGAAGGACAAGATTTGAGTAGATGCTGAAGAACCAGTTCCTGCTGCTCGACCTTCTTCATTTCTTTTTTCAATTACAACTTAATTTAAACTCTAATGACTCCAAATAAATTATAGACTCTTGAGCACACATATAAGCTCATCAAACAAGAGCCAATTACAAATTTAATTAAGGAATCAAAGAAAATTTAAATGCCAAAACTCAATAAACCATATAAGTGCACCATTTTCATATATCTCATGAAAAAACACCCACCACACAAAAATTTAAAAAAATTGAATGCTTAAATGATTCTCTTATACCAATTGTAGGAGTATATCAGCATGCAGCGGAAGCAACAAGGATCAATAAGCATCCTAATTCATTTATTTTGGCTATAAATAAAGCATGCTCATACAATAATGAGGGTTTCAAGACATACCTTTGTAGAACCATTTGAATCACAAATTCAGCTGCAAATCTTCTCCAAATCTCGTTGTGAACCACCTCAAAATCTTCCCTACTATTATCTTGGAGCTTTAGATTGAGTTGTGGAACTCAAAATAAGCTTGAATGAAGGGAATTTGGAGAAGAACTCACTGTTGCACCCACTTGAAGAACACCTTCTTCAACTCAAATTTTTTTGTAAAAATTCAACTGATGCATACTTCATTTCCACTTCCATCTTCTCGATTTATTGCAGGATATTCATACAAAGAAGAAGGTTGTCTAAGATGCAGCTCATTCTTGGAGTATTGAAACTAGAGTCAAGTGGATGTTAAGTGAGCTACTTAATTGTGAGTGGAGAAATCCAACATTTCTAAAATTTATGTTTTCCAATTTTGCTTTTCAAAATGATTTCTAAAATCAATTTTTTTTTCAAAACTGAAAACATTTATTAATTTTACAAAATTCATTTCATAAATTCATTTTCCAATAAAATTAATAATAAATAAATAATTAAAATTTTTAATTAATTCTAATTAATTCAATATCAAATATTAAATTAATTCAACACTAATTCCACCATCATGAATCCCTATTCGTGAATTTAATATTTAAATATTAATTGATTCTCCAATTTTGTTTAATTTCAATTTAAACGCGCAATTATATCACATATAATTACTAATTTTCTTAAGTTTAATTTGAACGTTTCAAATTAACATAACACGCTACTCTAAGGCTAATCCATTTATGAGCTAGTAGGGGGATCTCTTGGACTTATAGATCATGGGCTCCAATGATCCGAAATTAATTGGCTAAACTTTTTACACCGAATTAACCCCCATTAGTTAACTACTGGGTCATTCCACTAAAGCCCAGAGTTGCACTCCCCTCACTGTAGATATATTATGTCCACTCGATATAACCATGATTAGTAAGTTAACCATTCACAGGTTGTTCGTAATAACAGCGGGGTCAAATGACTATTTTACCCCCAAGATTACCTCTTGTTCCTTAAGTCCCAATGATCCTTTAATGAACAATTGGTTTGTGATCCGATCTACAAACCGAGTACCTCTCGGGCCAATGAGAGGGTAGGGCCCCTTGTTCAAGACTCGAAGTCAACACTTAAAGGAACAACCTCTCTACTATCCCTGAAAGTGGGTAGAAGTGAATTCCGTCTCGCACCCTATATCTCCAGCTATCTACCCGGTCTTATCCCTGAAATGGAGGTTTATTGAGCCGGTGCTGTTGAGTCAACCCTCACCTATACAAATCTAAGGATAATCCCAAACAAACAGAAGTTCATAGTTAGCTTAGGATTAAGGTCAAGTTACCAAGGTCATCGCTTTGAAATAGTTAGTCTTAAATAGTAAACAGAGTTATAAAGTAAGAGTAACTTATTTCGTGTTTGATCTTGTACAAACCTATTGCACAGGACGCATCCACTCCTCATGTCATAACATGTACGAATTAGGATAACTTCATCTGTAGCACTTTACAACTCCTTGTAACAACTATAGAGTGGGTCGATAATGTTACCAAAATAAGGCACCCAATCTTATTCATATACTATAGACTATTTTGACTATTTACTTGAACCCGATCCATTTTTATGTTTCTACATAAAGTTCAAGTACTCATGTAATAGTCATGGATCTTTTAATTTATTGAATTTATTTCTAAAACGAAATAAGCAATTCATATATTCAATAACAACTTATTGAATTTTCAGAATCAGTTTCATTGTTTACAACCACAAGTTTTATGACATAAAACCCAACATAAGGATCTCCCCAACAAGATGTTCTTAAGGAAAAAGTTCCTCACTTTTAAGATGAATTCTGCTAAACCACTATCAGACAATCTGGATGAGTTTAAAAAGATAGTGTTTGAGTTTAAAAGCCTTGGCGAAAAGATTGGCGATGAGAATGAAGCCTTTGTTTTGTTGAACTCTCTATCTGAAATCTATAAGGAGGTAAAAAATGCCTTGAAATATGGCAGAGAGTCAGTTACCACTGATGCCATTATTTCAACATTAAGAACTAGAGAGTTAGAGCTTCATTCAGTAAAAAAAGGAATAGCCTAGTGTAGAAAGGTTATTTGTCAAGGGCAAAAACAAGTAGAATCATTCTAAAGGGACTAAAAATCAGTTTGGTGAAAAGCATAAACCAAAAACCAAACTGAAATGTAATAACTGCAAGAAAAAAAGGACTCTTAATGAGGGATTGTTACAACTTAAAATGGAAAAATAAAAAAAATCAGAAAAAAATAGAAGGATCAGAAAGGAAAATAGCTAGAAGCTTCAGTGGTTAAAGGGTCATACTTTTATTCTGATGCTTTAGCATCTACTAGAAACGAAACTAACCAAATAAGTCCTCTCGGGAAGCATGACTTGTTGGGATTGGTGTCCTAATTCTCCCAGAGTCTCGTTTGTTGTAATTATACACATTGTTTATGAATAAAATAAGTATTATTTCATTATGGCATTTACTCATATCTAATAAACAAAGCTCCATGGTTATCGTATGTAAACTTAAGCCTGTATATGAGATATACAAGTGGATCATGCCTTAAGTGATAACCTAAATAGGTATGTAGTATAAGGATTAAGGAGGAATTCCTGATCCTAGTGACACTACGGATACAACCTGCTTTGTAAGTGTTGTAAACCACTACAGATGGTAGATCCTAGCCATTCATGTGGAGACATGCGAGTGGAGGTGTCCTATACAAAAAGTTTGTATAAGATCGGACCTTATACAAGATGGAATTCACTCCTTCCCCGAAGCAGGGGTAAGTAGATAGATTGCTCTCTTAAAGGCTGTTTTTGGGGCTTGAACATAGTGGCCACAACTTCTCTTTGGAAGAAAAGACTCAGACATAGTAGAACTATGACTTATGTTCATTAGAGGGATCAGTGGTACTTAAGGAGTTAGATGTAACTACAAGGGCATAACGATTATTGGCCGTCTGTATTTATGAGCGATCTATGAAGGGTTATCGCATTGTTGATTGATTAAGATGAACACGTAATACATCTGTGGTAAAGAGAGTTCAGCTATCGGTCTTTAATAGAGTGCTTGGCAGTTAACAGATGGTGGATCCCGTGACTAAAGAGTTTAGTCAATTATTCACGTACCGTTAGAGCTTCGAGCTACAGGTCCATAAGGTCCCCTTGGTAGCTCAATGGATTCAAGTTGAGGATCAGTTTTTGATGTTGATTTGAAATGTTCAAATTAACAAGAGGTATTTCAATTATGATCGGTATGATGTATGAGATACATCTAGTGGAGGATTAATGTAAATGAGATTTACATTAAGGACCATGAAATAAAAAAAGAGCTACGATTTGTATGTTTCATGAGATGAAATATTAAAACTATAGGTTATAAATTTATATTTATAATAATATTAACTATTGGATAATTATTTATTTTTCTCTAATAACCAATTAAGTGGAAGGTTATTGGTGGTTTCATGGTAACCGTGAGATAAAAAGGAAAAATGTTTTCCTAAATTTAGTAGTTGTTGATTTGAGATTTCCAATCTTGGAAAGTTCTCACGGAAAAGTTGTTAAGTAAATCAGATTTACTAAATGACAGCTTAGAGAGACTAGACGATCGTGGAGTGTTTCTACACGATAGACACTCAGCTGGCCGATGAGCTAAACGATCACATAGCTTTTGTTAAATGATTGGGCATTGTCCTATACAATAGGCTTCGTCGTCTTCCTCTTGCTCAATCGTTTACACGATTGTTTTCCTCCAGTCTCATCCTCTAACCAAGTCCACACAGAGCCCACACTCTAGATTCTCACACCGAGAATACCAAGGTAACCTTTTTGGAGGTGTCAGTTCGACATTAATCAAGGTTTTGGGGAGGCGGTTCGTAGTGTTCGGAGTGTTTGTGACCTTGGTAATAGCTTTGTTCGAGTTTGCTGTGATCGTGCAGTGTAGCGGTCATGCTGTACGAGTGTTCGAGTGTTGCAGTGTTGCTGATTATTCGAGCACTCGTGATCAAGAGTCTTGAAGATGAGTCTTCAAAGGTTTGTTAGTTCCTTCCGTTGACCGTGTAGTAAAGCATGTTGTAATTTATGTTTTGCGCATAGCTTAATGTTTCTGTTTGTGATTGTAATTGTAATGTTCATATACAATCGAAATTTGGAATGATTCTTTTGCTGCTCACGGAAATCCTCATGTTCGATTTTCTTCATGACTGGGTACTTGACTCTGGTTGTACCTATCATATGACACCCTTTAGACCTGGTTTAATACCTACAAGGATGTGGATGGAGAATCTGTGTCCATGGGGAACAATGAAGCTTGCAAAATCAAAGGGGTTGGTTCAGTATCCTTAAAGCTAAAGGATGGATCAATCCAGCTTCTTAGAAATGTGAGACATGTACCTTTACTCAAGAGAAATTTGATATCTCTAAGTATGCTTGACTTCATTGGGTGTGAGTGCAGAGAAAAGGATGGAATCCTAGAGGTGATTAAGATTCTAAGGTAGTGTTGGTTGGTGAAAAGGTCAATGATCTCTATTTAGTAAGAGGAGTAAAGATGATGACTAGTGTCTACACTGTTTCAACAGCAAGCTTGACAGAGGCAGACTTGTGGCATAAAAGACTATCCCATATCAGTGAAAAAGGGATGCAAGCACTGTCTAAACAGGGTATATTGCCGAAAGGGATCAATGAGCATCTTTCCTTCTGTGAACACTGTATTCTAGGGAAAACTACCAAACAAAGCTTCACAAAATCTCAGCATACCACCAAAGAAATATTGGATTATGTTTATGACCTATGGGGACCATCTTCTACACTAAGCCTTAGTGGCTCAAGGTATTTTCTAACCTTTATAGATGATTTATCTAGGAAGAGCTAGATATACTTTCTTAAAACTAAGGACCAAGTCTTTGGGAAGTTTAAAGATTAGAAAGCTATGACAGAAACACAAACATCTAAACGGCTAAAATATTTTAGAACTGACAATGGGCTTGAGTTTTGCAATGAAGACTTTGGCAAATACTGTAGTGAGAATGATATAACTAGGTATAGAACTGTGAGGTATACACCCAAACAGAATGAGGTTGTTGAGAGATTAAACAGAACTATAATGGAAAGGGTAAGATGTTTGCTTTCTGATGCTATCCTAAGTGAAAACTATTGGGCAGAAGTTGTAGCCTACACAGTGTATACCTTGAATAGGTGCCCTCACACATCTCTAGAGTTGTTAACCCCTGAGGAGAAATGGACTAATCATGCTTCTAATCTAGACAACCTTAAGGTTTTTGGGTGTATAGGGTTTGTTTACCAAAATAAGGGAAAGTAGAAAGCCAGAGCAGTTAGGTGCATATTTGTAGGCTTTACAGAGGGTGTCAAAGGATATAAAATATGGTATCCAGTAGAGAGAAAGTTCATAATTAGTAGAGACATCACCTTTAAAGAAGAGGAGATGTTTAAAGGTGATGTTTATGCAAAAGGAGAAAAGACTTGAGGATGAAGCTGAGTTTTATACCCAGAAATTGAGGTGGAGTTACCTACTGAGCAACCAACAGATCCTAACCCACCTAGTGAGGAGAAGTTGAGGAAGATGTAGGGGAACAAGAGGAGACAGTTAATGAACAGCCTGACTTGAGTCAGTATGTCTTAGCTAGGGATAGACAAAGGATTACCTCTCCAGCTGATATACTGAAATGAACTATACGAATTTGGTTCTAAATGCTATTTGGCTTCTACTAACCAAGAACCAACAACCTTTGAAGAAGCAACAAGTTGTGCTGATGCGAGGGATTGGATAGAAGCTATGAATGAGGAAATGCATTCACTAAATGTGAATGATACTTGGTCTTTAGTTCTTCTGCCTAAGGGTTATAAACCAGTTGCCTCTAAATGGGTTTTCAAACTTAAGGAAGGTGCATCCTGTGATCAGAAACCTAGGTATAAGGCAAGGTTGGTTGCAAATGGGTTTACACAAAGGAAATGAATAGACTACTTAAAGATTTTCACTCCAGTTGGCAAACAAACTTTCATAAGACTTCTCTTATCCTTGGTTGCTCAAAATAACTTAAAATTGTATCAACTAGATGTGAAAACTGTCTTCCTTCATAGACATCTAGAAGAGACAATTTACATGACGCAACCTAAGGGATTTGAAGTTAAAGGAAAAGAGAATCTCTATTGCTTACTCAACAAGTCGATCTATGGGTTAAAATAATCGCCTAGATGCTGGTATAGAAGATTCAATGACTATATATCTAGCATTGGATTCAAAAGAAGTTCATGTGACATATGTGTTTATGTAAATATAGGTTCCTACAAGGACAAGGTTTACCTACTCATATATGTGGATGATATGTTACTGGAAAATAGGTTTAGGGAAGTTTTAACCTGTGTTAAAAACCTCTTGAAGGGGAGTTTGACATGAAG
Organism: Benincasa hispida; assembly: GCF_009727055.1. Classification (NCBI taxonomy): domain Eukaryota; kingdom Viridiplantae; phylum Streptophyta; class Magnoliopsida; order Cucurbitales; family Cucurbitaceae; genus Benincasa; species Benincasa hispida. The sequence continues at coordinate 36,211,784 of NC_052359.1, forward strand.
GACTTGGGAAAAACAAGCAAAGTTCCAGGGATTGAAATCCTAGGGAATAGGGAGGAGTCTGTCTTAAGCATCAACTAGTTTAAATATTGTGAGAAAATCCTAAAAAGATTCAATCTGAGTAATGCTAAACCTATAACCTTGACTATTGCTCAACACTTTAAGTTATCCTCAGTCAATTCTCCTAAAGATTTTGACCAAGAACATAAAAAAAAGATGTCAGTTATACCCTATAGTCAAGTAGTCGAAAGCCTAATATATTTAATGATTTTTACCAGACCTGATCTCTCATATTCAGCTAGCCTCGTTAGTAGATATATGTCTAACCCAGGTAAGAGACAATGAGAGGCTACTAAATGGATCCTAAGATACTTAGTTTGGTCTAAAAACTCAAGACTAGTTTATAAAATCGGCTGAACCAAACTTAGAACTATATGGATATGTGGATGCTGACTATGCTAGTGATTTGGACAAAAGGAGGTCCCTAACAGGCTACCTATTCCTTTATGGTCCTAATCTAATTAGCTGAAAAGCAACACTACAACCTATAGTGGCTTTATCTACAACAAAAGTTGAGTATATGGCTTTAACTGAAGCAATTAAAGAGGCATTGTGGTTTACGAGATTTTTGAAAGATTTTGGAATAAGTCAAACAATGGTAAAACTCTACTGCGACAACCAAAGTGCCATCCATTTATCCCGAAATCCACAATACCACACTAGAACTAAACACATTGATATAAACTATCATTTCATCAGAGACAAAGTAGAGACAGGGGAAATAAAAATCCTAAAGGTTCACACATCAGAGAATGCAACAGACATGTTGACAACGCCAGTTTCAAACTTAAATTGGTAAAAAATTTAGAACAGATTGGTTTCGAACTTCCAAACGCAGGGTAAACAGAATGGTCAGAATTAGGAAGATCAGAAGATTGCTATCATTAGAGTCAAGGTGGAGAATTTGAAGAAACTGTGACTCAAATACCTATTCAGCTAGTTTAGTTTATAACTAACTTTATCTTGTAACGGTCTGTTGGTATGTGTTATAAATACCACTGATCAGAAAACAAAGAAGAGTTTTTACATAATTTCTATTTTTCTATAAACAAAACAAGCTGTACACAATCTTCATGTGAGAAAGAACATGGATCTCCGGTGGACGTAGGCATATTAACCGAATCATGTAATCCTGTGTGTTTCTCATTCTTCTCTTTATCTTCTTCTTTCGATCGACATCAATCTTTCTGCAAATCACGAAATATAATCTTGTTATCAAATCGTATGGATTTCAGAGTATCGAGTTGAATTGCGTATCAGTTTTCTTCTATTGAATAGCATCGAGTCAGGCGTTTTCATCTTCGAGTTGCTTTGAGTAAAGATTAAGACTCATCGAGTAGAATCGAGTATCGATCAGCACTCATCGTGTTCCATCGAACAAAGAACATAAACTTGTCGTGGATAGAAGGAAATTTCCATCGAGTATCGAGCAGAAACTTATCGAGTATCGACAAAGCAACACTCATCGTGTTCCATCGAACAAAGAACGGAAACTTGCCGTGGATAGAAGGAAATTTCCATCGAGTATCGAGCAGAAACTTATCGAGTATCGACAGAGCCTTCATCAACTATTTCTTCATCATCTCAGTGTTGATCTTGAGTAATTAGGCCTAGAAAGGATTGAATAACCCATCAGTTTGTTTTGATGATTATTTCTTAAAAAAAAAAAGCCTAATAATCATTTTATTTTTTGTTTTATGTTTTCTAAAATGAGGTTTACAAATACTATCTTTGTTTAGATTTTCTTTTAATTTTTTTTTTTACAATTTTTTTAGAATCAAAATCGAGGTTTTGAAACACTAACATTTTTTTAAATGAATTTGGACACGAACTCAAATTTTCATTAAGAAAAATAAAAAATTATTGTAAAAGAATACGTGAAAATAAGCACAATTTTTAGAAATAAAAGATAAAAAATAAAATAGTTATAAAAAGAGCATAAACTTAATAGTTATAAAAAGAGCACAAACTTTTAATTTAAAGTATAATAGGTTTAAAAGTATAAAAGAATGGGTCAGTTTTTTTTTCCCAATTATTATTATTATTTTTTTTTTAGAGAAGTATAAGAACAAAACAACAACCTACGCACCCACCACCTCATCTAAGGAAAAGGAGCATATATAATTTTCTTTCCCACTTATTTTTCTTTAAGTATATACATAATTCTTTTTTTCTTTTTTCTTTTTTTTTTTTTTTAAAAGAAAGTTTAGTATACAATACCTTTATTTAAATTTGAACTTAATTGCTTGTTGATCTACACATATTACTTTCTTTTTATTTTTAAATAGGCTATTATTTTCAAAACTAAATACTTTTAGTCATTGATATTTAAATTTAATATTTGTTAAATTAATAATAATACTAAAAAAAAAAATTTATGTTCAACTATAAATTTAGGTTAGAACTTTGACGTTGTGGTCTAGTTGGTCTGTATACTTGTGTCTAATTAGTTTTAAATTTCAGTTTTTTGTGTTTAATACGTTCTCTTAGTTTAAGAATTTTAAATGCCTTTACATTTTCAGTGGGTTGTTTAATAAGTACATAAACATTTAATTTTATATCTAATAGATCTTTAATATATTTGATATGATACTAAATAAATTTAGTATCTAATAAAGTCTTAACCTTCCAATTTTATATTTAATAAATCCTATCGATTTAATGATAAAATATTTATTCATCAAAAGATTAAAATGTTCGAGTTTTTAAGATCATTTAGTAATCAATAAATAGTATTTATTAAATATGTTCAAGATTAGAAAGGAATGTTAGGTTCCTTTTATGCATACAAGTGTGATTTAGACCATAAATATAAAACATTGTGATATAATGGGAGACATTTGTTTAGAGAGTCACATCTTCTCGATTACAACTATTCGAAATGTTACATCTTTTTTATTATTTATTTTTTTGTGTAGGTGTGATGCAGAGCATCTTTTCATGTATGTTTGAAAGGAAAGTCATATCCTTTGCTAGACTACAGTCGTTTAGGTCAAAGTGGTTTATCTTATGTATTAGTGTGATTTAGATATGAAACATCAATATCTAATAGTGGAGATGTATGTTTGAACAAACAATTATTTTGTCTTTTTTCTTCGAATAATTACAACTATTATGGTAAAAAAATGTAAAAAATAATCGATATATTAATTACAATCTATTTTAACTTTTTCCTCCATATACTAAAATAAACTATAAACTATAAATTTCACGTGCATCACACATGTTATGGACTAGTTGGTGTAAAAGTCACTTCTATATCTAATTTTAGAATGAGAGACCCAATCCTTTAAAAAAATTAAAGAATACTTTATCAAGTGAATTATACTCTAATTGATATATACACACAGCATATAAACACATGTAAGATTAGAAATATAGTTCAAATTGAGTTAGATATAGTTGAACTAGATTAAGATGTTATATTATTGACAAAAACAAAAAATATTAGAATTTTAAATTTGCATTTATGAGTAAAAGAAAATTAAAAGTATCGGAAAGATCTACTCGATTATATAGCTTCTATATTTTTTATATGGCATAACATGACATGCAAAAACAATTACTAGTAATAAAATAATGAAATGATTTTTAACATGATAAAGTCCAAATAAGTTGTTTTAATGAGATGTAATATAAAATAAAAAGTATAAGAAACTTCTAATACCTGCATGGCCTCCCAACTTTTGAAAATCTAACGTTGAATTATGATGTTATTATATACACTGCTAAAGTCCTCAATTTTAAATCACAAAAATTATAAAATCATTTAAAAATAATTCTCAATCTTCTTTGACTTTTTTGCCTCCTCTTTTTTTTTAAAAAAAGACTTTATTACTTTCCAGCCACTCGACCGTTTCGGTAAAAGACGGCCCGTAGGATCCCATTAGCTCTACGGTCCAGATCACTCGACCGTTCAAAATTTAAATCCTCTTTTTCCCCCTAACCCCAATGGTCTGCTTTTTATCATCTAAAGCAAATATTGCCGTTGAATGAACGCCCATTCATTTTCCTCAAATCCCCCAAACGGACACACTTTCTTCTTCAATATCATTTACAAATCCGCCATAACTTTCAATGGTTTCTTAAGAATTTTTCTTCTCAAACCTTCATTTTTTCTGTTTCATTTCTGGGTTTTTTTGGGGAAATTTACAGGCTCTGTTTGTTTGTTTTTTTTAGACTGAAAAAATGGTGAATAGGGCTTCTTCTCCGTCGTCTTCTCCGGTGAAGATAACCATCTCTTCGGGTAGTAAAGGCGGTAGTGGAATTATATCGATGGGCTTAACGAGTCCGATTTCACGTGCTTCAATTTCGAATAACCCCAATTCCCCTCTCAGTGGCAGAGGAAACAGAGCCTCTAGTGGTGGAAACCGCCGATCTAGTGGCGGCAAGTTCGTTTCAATGTCGAAAGATGAGGCAGTTGAAGAAAGTAATTCGGAGTTCGTTACTTACACTGTTCATATTCCTCCAACCCCAGATCACCAGTCAATTTCCGACTCTCAAACGAGCCTCCCCGAGGACAACGCTAATATGGGGAAGCCGCAGAGGAGCTTCATTTCTGGTACTATTTTCACTGGGGGTTTCAATTCGGTGACTCGTGGGCACGTGATTGAGTCACTGGCGAATCCAACCGAGCCAATCAAATTGGGGCTTGTTTGTGGTATGAAGGGATGTGATGAGGCTTTGGAAGGGAAGACGATGGTCCCTTGTGATTGTGGGTTCAACATTTGTAGGGATTGTTATTTGGAGTGTGTTGGAAATGGCGGTGGCCGTTGTCCTGGCTGTAAAGAGAGTTACACAAGTGTTAGTGATGATGAAGCGGAGGACCAAGCTTTGCCGTTGCCTTCAATGGCGGAGGCTAAGCTTGACAAAAGGCTGTCTTTGGTGAAATCATTCAAAGCCCAGAATCATCCACCGGACTTCGATCATGCTCGATGGCTTTTTGAGACCAAAGGGACATATGGCTATGGAAATGCACTGTGGCCAAAGGACGGCTATGGGTTCGGCTCAGGGACAAATGGTTTCGAGCACCCGCCTGACTTTGGAGAGAAAAGCCGTCGGCCTTTAACCCGGAAAGTGTCTGTTTCTGCTGCCATTCTAAGCCCATACAGGTAAAATTTTTCAGCTCTAGCTTGTTTACATTTTCTGCATTATTTTTCTTCTTTTACGCTTCAATTTTCTGCATATCCTTACATCTTTCTGTGATTTTATTGATCATTTTAAGGTAAATGAGTTTAGGATTGATTAGATATCCTTATTTTTATTAATTTTATTGAACTACTACTGCATACTGCCACCAATTCCAAACAAATTCAAACCTTCTGAGTCGACAATCAACATTTAGTTAGTTTGATTTATTGTGTTTGGTTTCCAAAGCCTTCTGTTTCTTTTCGCAGATTGCTTATTATAATTCGTCTAGTGGCACTTGGTTTTTTCCTAACATGGAGAGTTAGACATCCAAATCATGAAGCAATGTGGCTGTGGGGAATGTCTATTACTTGTGAACTCTGGTTTGGATTATCATGGCTATTAGATCAGCTTCCAAAGCTCTGCCCAATAAACAGAGCAACTGACCTCTCTGTTCTCAAGGACCGATTTGAGTCCCCGAATCTTCGAAACCCCAAGGGTCGATCCGATCTCCCTGGAATCGATGTGTTTGTATCCACAGCGGATCCTGAGAAAGAACCTCCACTTGTGACAGCCAACACCATTCTCTCAATCCTTGCTGTGGATTACCCTGTGGAAAAATTGGCTTGTTACTTATCAGATGATGGCGGTTCTCTCTTGACATTTGAAGCACTTGCTGAGACAGCCAGCTTTGCAAGAATCTGGGTTCCATTTTGCCGAAAGCACGGAATTGAGCCGAGGAATCCCGAGGCCTATTTTGGACAGAAGCGTGACTTTCTTAAGAACAAAGTGAGGCTTGACTTTGTTAGAGAGAGGAGAAGGGTGAAGAGAGAGTATGATGAATTCAAGGTAAGGATTAATTCATTGCCAGAGTCTATAAGGAGAAGATCAGATGCTTACAATGCCCATGAAGAACTCAGAGCCAAAATGAAGCAAAGGGAAATGGGGGGCAATCCTTCAGATGAAATCAAAATATCAAAGGCAACTTGGATGTCTGATGGCTCTCACTGGCCTGGAACTTGGGTATCAGGTGAAACTGATCACTCTAGAGGGGATCATGCTGGTATAATTCAGGTAAGTTATTTCATTTTTGGAATTGTTTGCAAAATCTTGAAAAGAAGGCTAACATGTTTTGTTTATCTTTTAACTGCAGGCTATGCTAGCCCCTTCTAATGCAGAACCAGTTTATGGTTCAAACGTAGATGGTAAGAATTTGATTGACACAACAGAAGTGGACATCAGATTGCCAATGCTAGTTTACGTGTCTCGTGAGAAGCGGCCGGGGTATGATCACAATAAGAAAGCCGGGGCCATGAATGCTCTTGTTCGAACCAGCGCAATCATGTCGAATGGGCCCTTCATTCTAAATCTTGACTGTGATCACTACATATACAACTCCTTGGCTCTAAGAGAGGGGATGTGTTTTATGCTTGACAGGGGTGGTGATCGGATTTGTTATGTTCAATTCCCGCAAAGGTTCGAGGGGATTGACCCAAATGATCGGTATGCAAATCATAATACTGTATTTTTTGATGTGAGCATGAGGGCTCTTGATGGGTTGCAGGGACCTATGTATGTGGGGACTGGCTGCATTTTCAGGAGGACAGCTCTGTATGGATTTAGTCCTCCTAGAGCCACAGAGCACCACGGCTGGTTCGGTACTCGCAAATCTAAGTTGTTACTAAGAAAGTCGAGGGTATCAAAGAAGGAGGATGACGAGATGGCAGTTCCAATCAACCGATGTGGTCTAGATTGCGATGATGATGATGCAGACATTGAGTCCTTGCTTCTGCCAAAGAGATTTGGAAATTCTACTTCTCTTGCTGCATCAATTCCGGTTGCAGAGTTTCAAGGAAGATTGCTTCAAGAATTGCAAACCAAGGGCAATCAAGGTCGACCGGCTGGTTCTCTTGCTGTGCCCCGAGAACCTTTAGACGCTGCCACCGTTGCAGAGGCCATTAGTGTTATTTCTTGCTTCTATGAAGACAAGACAGAGTGGGGCAAACGAGTAGGATGGATCTATGGCTCTGTAACAGAGGATGTGGTAACTGGCTATAGAATGCACAACAGAGGTTGGAGATCAGTGTATTGTGTTACCAAGCGTGATGCTTTTCGAGGTACGGCGCCGATCAACCTGACTGATCGGCTTCACCAAGTTCTTCGGTGGGCGACAGGGTCGGTTGAGATCTTTTTCTCAAGGAACAATGCGTTGTTTGCAACACGTAGAATGAAGTTCTTGCAAAGAGTAGCATACTTCAATGTTGGGATGTATCCTTTCACATCTTTCTTCCTCCTTGTCTACTGCTTCTTGCCTGCAGTTTCTCTATTTTCAGGGCAGTTCATAGTCCAATCCCTAAGTGTAACATTTCTAATCTTCCTACTTGCCATTACCATCACATTGTGCTTACTCGCCATCCTTGAGATCAAGTGGTCAGGCATTACGATCCACGATTGGTGGCGAAACGAGCAATTCTGGCTAATTGGGGGAACGAGCGCCCACCCGGCTGCCGTGCTACAAGGCTTGTTGAAGGTCATAGCAGGAGTAGACATCTCATTCACATTGACATCCAAATCAGCCACACCAGAGGACGGGGACGACGAATTCGCCGACCTATATATGGTAAAGTGGAGCTTTCTGATGATCCCTCCCATCACAATCATGCTGGTGAACATGATTGCCATTGCAGTGGGAGTTGCAAGGACAATGTACAGTCCATTCCCAGAATGGAGCAAGCTTGTAGGGGGAGTATTCTTCAGCTTCTGGGTTCTGTGCCATCTCTATCCTTTCGCCAAAGGGCTGATGGGACGCCGTGGCCGAGTCCCGACAATAGTCTTTGTTTGGTCCGGGCTTCTATCGATCATAATTTCGCTGCTGTGGGTTTACATTAGTCCTCCTTCTGGGGTAGAAGAACATATGAAGTTTCAATTCCCTTGATTGAATTTGGAAAATGGGAATCTCCTCAATTTCCTGTTGTTATTGTGGGGAAGTAGTAGTAGTAGTAAGTATAGATTTTATTAGATTGTATGGCTTATTGTTTCATTGGTGTTGATGGATGGATTCATGTTTTGTGTTGGTAACAACTTAGATTGGATTTTTATGTAAGCCCCCAACTTCTCATTCTTTTTATACGTATAGTGTCCTGAGGAGAAGACCATACTTCAAGAAAACTGGGCTCTCTGTTGATTTTTTTTTTTTCTTTTTAAATGTTTATTCTATGCTTAGTGTGAATGGAAGCTGGGAAAATATAGAATTTTGTTTAATGTAAAACTTCTACAATTGTGTGTTAGGTATGATTGTGTAGAAGATCATTAAACAGAAACAGTCGGAGATAAAAGAGAGAGAAAAAAAAAACACTTTGGAAGATGAGGTTCGGTGGCAAACTTGTAATGTAGAATTAAAATTATGTTTTTAAAATTGTAAAAGACATTCTTGAATTTTGAATTTTGGTCGTAATGAGATGTTTTACTTTTGTAACCTAAAATTAAAATATCGATGTTTATATTTCAATTTTACGGATATATCAATAAAGTATTTGATATCGACGAATATTTCTACTGTCCCTTATTGAGTCACGTGAGAACAAGAAAATTTCTTGTTCGGCTGATAACACTAATTTTCTTTCACAAACCTAAAAAGACAAGGAATCTCAATGGAAGAAGTGAAATCTACGAAAGTAAAACCGATTCAAGATAAAAATTTGATAGAAAACTTGGAGGAGAAAACATCACATAATTGAGTCATGTGGTAAGGTTTCCTTTCACTCAAAACTCTATCAATTTTGGTATTCATGTTAGATTTGATGTCCTAAATCTCATATATCTTGTAGTTTACTCGTGAGAAAATTTGCTACAGTTTGTAACAAATTATATATTTAATAAAATAAGAGGTATTTTATTAACACCTTAATTAAATCTAATAAACTAAGATCCAAAGTTATGTGATGTCACTTGAACAATATGGGATAGACATACAAGTGATTCATGTTCAAGTTATAAGTTAAAAGGTCTGTAGTAAATAGATAAGATTGGGTGCGTTATCTTGGTAACACAACTAATACGACTTACTTTGTAATTGTTACATGAGTTGTAAATGTTACAGATAATATGAGCCATATGGTTCATGTGGAGAAATGTGAGTGGGAATATCATGTATAAAAGGGTTTATACAAGACCAAATTGCGAAATGATTGGTTTCTCTTTACAACACTGTTACTTGAAGAAACCAACCTTTCACTAGGATGACCATAGGTGACTTGACCTTAATGTTGGTTGGGTGAGAGTGGCCAAGTTAGCCGACTCAACAAACCTATCATTTTGGAGAATTATTTGAGTAGGGACCTGGGAATACACTTATGCAAGAAGAAATTCACTCTTTCTCGATTATAGGAAAAGTAGATAAATTGCTCATTTAATAGCTGATTTTGGGTCTTGAACAATGAGACCTCAACCTCTCACGGACTCGAGAGGTGTTAGTTTGTAGTTGGACTATAAACTATTTATTCACTAGAGGAATTAGTAGTATTTAAGGAGTTAGATGTAACTACAGGGGTAAAACGATATTTTGACCCAGTTGTAGTTATGATCAATTTGTGAAGGGTCAACTTACTATTGATTTGATTATATCCATGGACATATAAATATATCTGCAGTGCGAAAAGTGCAACTATTGGTCTTTAGTGGAGTGACTGGTTGTTAATGAATATTGATTGATTTAATTAAAGAGTTTAATTAATTAATCTTATATCAATAGAGCTTTTAATCTGCGAGTCCATAAGGTCCCCTATTACCTCGCTAAGGATAATAATGAGGAATGATTTGAATTATTCAAATTACGTAAAGCAATTTTATATTAATATGATTAATATATAATGTATTCTGATACATTATAGAATATGGTTAATTATAGATATATTCTATAATCCAAACTGCATAAGAGATATATGAATGAGATTCAAATATTAGATTTATATGAATTGAATTCATAAAGAAATATATGCATATAAACATGTGATATTTATATAACCCTATATTAAATATAATTTATTATATATTTGTTCAATTTATATGTTCATTGATTAATTAATGGTTAGTTAATTAATTAACAAATGATGGAGAATGGAGACTAGTATAAATATGTGATATTTAATTAACTGTACATTAAATATGATTTGATATATAGTTATTTAATTTATATATTAATAATTAATTAATAGTTAATTAATCAATTAATCAATGATGGAAAATGGCAAAAACTTGGAGAAATGGTTTTTCATTTTGTGAAAAGAAAACTTAGCCTCCATTCTCAAATTCTCTCTATTCTCTCAAGAACGTTCCTCTACCTTTCATTCTCTTTTCCAAGGTGTTAGAACCCACACATCAAGTTCCTTGGAGTCCTATAGCATAATGGGTGGAGTCTTTGTTGTTAAGAGATTCAAGGTTGGTTGGTTGCAAAAGAGAGGAAAACATGAAGAAAAGGGGATCTTTAAGGGTGAGTTTTCTTCTTCCCTTTCTTCTCTTTTTTTCCGTTAGGAGCATGCTTAGGCTTATTTGAATGTTTATCCTTTTTTATGAGATTTTATTTACTGTTTTTATGTTTTGTAAAATCTTTTTTCAAAATGCAAGGCGATCACACGTTTCCGTGGGAATCCGATTCCCTTCAATTGGTATCAGAGCCAATTCTTGCAATTTTGATTTTTGATTTTTAGAAACAAAAAATAGAGAACATGGTGGGTGCTTTTGTATACTGTTTTCATGAGATGAGTACTTTAAATTTCATTTGGGTATTTTTGGCTTAATAAATGTTTTTGGTATTTGGCATATAGACTCATTTTACTTGATTTGATCATGTAAGAGCCTGTTGTTTTTTGGCATTTTTATTGTAAATCGAGTCTGCAAGTCCGTGCTGTTCATAGCAAAAAGTTGTTGTGAAAAGAACCTGAAAAAACAAAGACAAAGCAAAAAAAAAAAAAAAAAAAAGGAGAGAAACAATGTAGTGCAATTTAGTTTTTCACGGATAACTTTCACAAATTTGTCGACTGCTGAGGTTCTAACTGTTGGATTGTGATGATGAAATGTTGAATCGTCGTTTTGAGCTCTAGTTTACCGGCCATCGCTGTCGAACATGAGTAGTTTGTTTTGTTTTCTTTTAGAATTTTCTAAAATCTAGGGTCTTAGATTTTATTTGTTTATAATTAAATCAGTATAATTCAATTATATTAAGGGAAATTCTTATAAATAGAAAAATCTCAAAAATATTTAGTGTAAGCACTTTTGGAACCTTTTGCTATAAAGTGTAGATATTTTTAAATATTTTTTATATTTAAAAATGCCTCTTATATTTAATCATTTTATTAGGGTGCCAAACATCGGTCTATTAATGTCTTTTATATAATTGAATTTGCATGAGATGTATGTTTAAATTGTATGATTAAATTGTATGATTTATATGTTGCATATTGCATGTCATATAGATTTAAAATCTCACCTTAAGTTAAACATGTTTCATACATCCTTTTCATATAAGTGTTATATTATGGTTGCACGATTAATTAAGCTTGCTCATGCATCATATTAGAATATAATTGTTATATATTATGATAGCATGTGAATTGATTTCATTAGTGATAATATAATTGCTATATTGTTTAAAGAAAATGAAGATGTATGTTTATCTTCATGAATGATAATTATAAATGTTATTTTATTAGATAAAAATAAACTTTGCATTGAGCATGACATTACTTAGATAAATATAATGGTTATAGGATTTGATAATTTCATTATTTTATAATGGTTAATCGTGGGTTTAATGAAATAGATTAAAATTTATAATTAAGAGTTGCATGCAAACATAGATTCACATTAATTTTAAATGGTTTAAAATTAATTCACCTAGGCTTATGTCAAAGATATTTATAATATGATTAGAAATAGGGTAATCTTTTAAATTATTTTAATAGGATTAAAATGAATTTCGTAAAAGATTAAATTTATAAAATAATTGGCTATAAAGGACCTCTGTCCAGGGAACGTTCTATCTAGGCTGGGATATTTAAACTGACGAAAACGGAATACCCTTACCTGGGAATTGACCTGGGAGGTGAATTAGTCAACTATTTTATAAGCACGCAATAAAGGGTTTTGTTTATTAAAAATTTTAATAAATAAAATCACATATTGTTAAAATATTCAATATAAACGTCATATTGAGCAAATTAATAAGGATTTAGTTAAATTAACTAGCTAAATTTTTTCTGAGTTAATAAACCCAATTCTTAAAACACTTAGTGGAAGGAAAAAGATGTATATGATACGTTATTTTTTCACTCACGTTCTCCCTAGAAGTTCACAAGGCGAGATTCATGCTCAATCTCGTGGTGTCCTAGGCGCACTTCCCTTAGGAAGGTATTTGCATGGGTTAATATCAAGGTGAATGGAGAAAGTTCTTATAGTAAGTACGTGAAGAAAAATGTTTATAGTAAGTAGGAGAAGGACATGTGACAACAGATCCTGCGGTCTCCTTCATTGAATTGACATGTTTTTTTCCATACTCGGTCTCGTGGCACCCTAGGAGCGTCCCCCTTAGGACATGTTTGTATGAGAAAGGGACATAACAAACCCTAGAAATGGATAAGATCGCTATAATCAATTGCATCAATTACATTCTACCCTGAGGTAGACTAGTTGGGATGGGATTATAGGGTTGAAAATGAATGATTACACTTATAAAAAACATTAAGGTAGCCAATGATTTCTAGACCAAATCAATGGTAATTTAATATTATAGGAATAAGAGTTATTTTAGTGTAATATTTGATTTGAGAATGTCTTAATTTAATGAAGGAGTAATTGGTCGTCCCGAGGTGGCATTTATTCTAAATCACTGAAGTATCATTGCAAAATAGAATGATGTTGGAGTTCATTACTTCTTTTGCTAAATTGATTGGATTAAAACGAATTTTTTCATATCGAATATAGATAACTTTTTTTAAATCAACATCTCTAAATCATAACTAGCTCGGTTATTTCTTTACTTGGCTCCAATAGATTAACTGGGGAAAACCATGCAACATGAAAAAATATGATTAACACTGTCTTGGTCATCGACTACCTCAAATTTGTCCTTACGGAGGAATGTTCTCTAGTTCCTAGACCCACTGCTTCACGAAATGTTCATGAAGCCTATGATAAATGGACAAAGGCAACGATAAGGCTTGGGTCTATATTTTGGCAAACTTGACTAAAGTTTTGGCTAAAAAGCATGAACCCATGATCACTGCATGCAAGATCTTGGAGTCATTGCATGAGATGCTTAACCAATCGGCTACACATCTCAAGCATGATGCTATGAAGTTCATCTTCAATACCCGAATAAATGAGAGACAGTTTGTTAGGGAACATGTCCTTAACGTGATGGCCCACTTCAATATCGCTGAGATGAACGGGGCTATCATAGATGAGTCTAGCCAGGTAAGCTTTATTTTAGAAACTCTTCTGAAGAGTTATCTTTAGTTCTATAACAATGTTTTCATGAACAAGATTGAATATAATATTTGAAGGAAATCACAAACAGAGATCTCCATGAGCAGTGTAAGTGGATCGTTCCAAATCACATTCAGATTGAACACAACGATTACAGTTTTAAACGGAAACATGTAGATTATGCATAAACAGAAATTACAGCACGCTACATTAAATTACAAAGGATAGAGTATGCGTATCTTTGAAGAACTATTCTTCAAGTATCCCTCGATCAGTGTTCAATGAATCCAACAACAACACTCACGTCTGGATGCACCTCGAACCGAACCGAGTCCAACTCGATTCACGAATGGATGTAGAACACCACCACAAGTGTTACCTTGGTATTCTCGATGTGAGAACCCAGAAGTTGTGGGCTCTGTATGATCTTGGATTGATGAAGATAGGAGGTATGCGATCAAGTAAGTGGGAGATGTGAAGATTTTCTATCGCATAGACGATGTACTTGATCGTTTAGTAAACTGAAGCCTATCGCATAGATTTTGTTATCGATCGTGTAGCAACGATAAAAAAAAGTAACTATCGCATAGTCAACTCTTAGCTGATCGTGTAGACTTTGTCAATGCTAGTAAAACTCCTTTTACTTGATAGCTTTTTCGTGAGAATTTTTCGAATGGATCAACATCTAATTTTTGGAAAACCATTTTCCTTTTATCTCGTTGTTACCATAAAACTTCCAATAATCTCCCATTCAAATCCGTTATTAGAGAAAAAGAATTAATTATCATATAATTAATATATTATAAATAAATATGATACCCAACTTATCATATTATATTTATAACCTATAGTTTTAATATTTCATCATAGGAAACATATAAACCATAGTTCTTTTTCTATTTTATGGTACTTAATATAAACCATATTTATATTAATCCCTCCAATTAATGTTTCTAATACATCAAACAAATTATATCACATATAATTGAATTTCTTCTTGTTAATTTGAACACTTCAAACTAACCCAAAATCTAATTCTCAACATGAACCTATTGAGCTACCAAGGGGACCTCATAGACCTGCAGCTTGAAGCTCCAACTGTACGTGAATAACTTACTAAACTACCAGACACTCCACTAAAGACCGACATTTGCACTCTTCTCACTACAGATATATTTTTGTGTCCATATAACCAATTAACAGTGCAATAACCCTTCATAAATTGCTCGTAAGTGCAGCTGGACCAATTTACCTTTTAGCCCCTTTAATTACATCTAACTCCTTAGGTACCATTGACTTCTCTAATGAACAATAAGTCATAGTCCTACTATGATTGAGTTCTCTCTTCCAAAGAGAGGGTGTGGCCACTATGTTCAAGACCCAAAATCAGCCCTTAAGGGAACAATTTATCTACTTACCCCTACTTCGGGGAAGGAGTGAATTCCGTCTTGTGTAACTGAGTTCCCAACTCCCTAATCAGACGAGTCCCCAAAAAGGTAGGCTTGTTGAGTTGGCAATTTAGCCACTCTCACCCATACTAATCAAAAGACTGCCCTCATAGGCAAGAGTTCCTAAAACACTCAGGATTAAGGTCATGTCACCTATGGTCATTTTAGTGAAATGTAAATCTCAATTATCAACAACGTTATATAAAGAGACTAATCATCTCGTGGTCTGACCTTATACAAACTCTTTGTATAGAACACCTCCACTTACATGTCTCCACATGAATAGACAGGATCGGACGATTTGTAGCACTTTACAACACTTGTAAATATCTACAAAGCGGGCTTTATCCGTAGTGTCACCAGAATAAGGTATCCCTCATTTATCCTTATACTACAGACCATTTAGGTCATTACTTAAGACATGATCCACTTGTCTCACATACATGCTTAAGTTACATGAAATAATCACGGATCTTTGTTTATTGGATATGAGTAAATGCAAATAAAATAACAATCTTACCACCCTTCTCAACGAGCTGCAGACTTACGAGACCTTGATGAAAGTTAAAGGACAACACGGGGAGGCAAATGTTGCCAGCTCCTAAAAAAATTTACACAGGGGTTCTACCTCTGCGACTAAGTCCGCGTCTTCTTCCACTGGCTCTAAGAAATAGAAGAAGAAGAAAGATGATAAAGGGAAGAATAAAGTTATCCCACTTGCTGTTGCCCACAAGGGTAAAAAGGTCAAGGCTACAAAGAAGGTAAATATGATTTACTGGTTCTAGAAACGTGTTTAGTAAAAAATGATAATAATGCCTGGATACTTGATTCAGGAGCTACTAACCTTGTTTCTACTTCTTTATAGGAAACTAATTCTTGGAAGCAACTGGAGATTGAAGAGATGACTCTACGGGTTGGAACAAGGGAGGTCATCTCGGCAGTTGTAGTTGAGAGCTTGAAGTTATTTTTCAATTCAAAGTTTATATTATTAAATAATGTCTACTATGTTCCTAATTTTAAGAAGAACTTAATTTCAATGTCATATTTGTTAGAACATTCCTATAATATATCCTTTATTCGTGGTAAAGTATTTGTCTCAAAAAATGGTGTTGATATATGTTCTGCAACAAATGAAAGTAACTTATATGTTCTAAGGCCATTAGTATCGAAAATGCTCCATAATGTTGAAATGTTCAATACTACAACCACACAAAACAAAAGAAGAAATGTTTCTTCAAAAGAAAATACTAATCTTTGGCATATAAGTCTAGGTCATATTAATCTCAATAGAATTAAGAGGTTGGTTAAGAATGGACTGATAAACGAGTTAGAAGAAAATTCTTTACCAGTATGTGAATCTTGTCTAAAAGGAAAAATGACAAAACGACCTTTTTTTCTGGAAGATTGCTTTAGAGCACAATATTGCTGATCCATTTATAAAGGCTCTCACGGCTAAAGGTTTTAAAGGTCACCTGGAGAGTCTGGGTCTATAGGATATGAGTCATCTAATCTAGGGCAAGTGGGAGATTTTATTGAGGTATATTGTATGCCCTAGTTTATTATATTGTATTTGATACTGTACATCTCACTCGCTTTAGGACAAGTAGGAGATTGTTGGATTTGATGTCCTAAATCTCATTTATCACGTAATTTGTAAAAATAAATTATATATTTAATAAAATAAAAGGTATTTTATTAACATCCAGACTACATTAGTTCAATCCAATAAACTAAGATCTAAGGTTATGTGATGTCACTTAAACAGTATATGGTAGGCATATAAGTGGTTCATGTTCAAGTTATAACCTAAAAGAGCTGCAGTAAATGGATAAGGTTTGGGTGCCTTATTCTGGTAACACTCAGGGACTCTATAATCTCGTGTGCAGTAATCATGGGCTTATGGTTCTTGACTAAAACATCGTTAAGGCTGACCAAGATATACGTTCGGGCCTTTTCGTTCGCCTGTATCCAATGCTCATACGCCTTTTGAATGTTTTGAACAGTAGTAGGAGGTGGAATAGAAGGACATTCCTCCATAAGGACGAACCTTAGATCCTCGATGATCAATATCGTGTTAATAGTATTTTTTTCAACTAGCGTAATTTTCGCCAGTCAGTTTATCGATGACAAGTAAAGACAATGTAGCGGTAGCCATAATAAAATTGCTGAAAAAAGAACAAACTTAATAAGTCTACTTGCATTAAACCACTTTTAAAACCAATCAAGTTTTAGCAAAATAGTTCTAGTGTACCCGAAGAGACATTTATTTTGCAATGATGCTCCAGTGAGGCAGGAAAAAAGTTACCGTCGGGTAATCAAGTGCCCCTTCACTGGAATGAGACAATCTCAACTATTAGACAGAAACAACTCCTTGTAACTAAATATAATAGTCACCATTGTTCGGTCCAAAATTTGTTAATATCCCTAACAATTCCGTGTAAGTGTAATCTTTCATTTTAGGCTCTAGAGTCCTACCCTAATGAGCTAACCTTAGGGAAAAGGCGATTAGGACAAGAGACTAAAGCAACCTTATCCATTTCTGAAGATCAAATAAAGAGTTGTGCAAAAATGCCATCCTTTAGGGGGACTCTTAAGGTGCCATGAGGCGATGCACAAAAACTTTATCCAATCTAATGAGAGAGATCGAGGGATATGTTTGTCATACATCCTGCTCCCACTTACTATAAACGTTATCTCTATTCGCCTTGGTATTGACCTACCCAAATGCCACCCGTAGGGGGACACTCCAGAGGTGCCTCGAGGCCAAGGATAGATCTCACGGTGTGAACTTTTTAGGGAGAAATATGTAGAAGTAAAGTGAAGTATCATATACCCCATTTACCTCCCACTGAATGTTCTACCTAAGGTTCATTAACTTAGAAAATCCAGCTACTGATTTTAACTAAGTGGTTTGTTTAATTTGCTAAAAAAACAACACTTGCTTTTGATGATTAAACAAGTTTGATTTAAGTCTTATTAAACACTTTAACAGACTTTCATCAAATTTGCATGCATGTAACAAATCTTTCTAATTCATCTTTCTAGGTAGGTTCCTAGGTAGGGGTACGACGTTTCCATCAACTTAAGTACCCCAGCCTAGCCAGAACTAGCCTTTGCAAAAGGGCCTTTATAGATACATTTGTTACATATTTAATCTTTTATTAGTATCAATTTAATCCTATTAAACCGATTTAAAAGATTCAACTTAGATTTCTAATCTCATTAGAAACGTGATCTTAGGTCTATCTCAGTCAAATTTTAAAACATTTTTAAAAGATGATTAAAGCCTAAGGTTTGCATGCAACTCTTTATTATTGATTTTAATTCTAATTTCATTAAATATAACTCTTATAAAAAATGAAACAATTAAAACCATTCAACATTGCTAGCTAGACATAAAAAGTTATTTATAACAATTATAAATAAACCTAAATATCATACTTCATGCAATGTTCATTTATTACTAATATATAACTTTTATATAACAAGTAATGAACTAAGCATACATTCCATGCTAACATACAACCTTATATTATAACATTTATAATATAAATGATGTATGGATATGCTATAATGCATGCATATATTATAACTCTTATATTATATGATGCATGGGCATGCTTTAAGTAATTTAATTATGCATACTAATATATTATAACACTTATAATATAAAATGATGCATGAATAAAATGCATAACCTATAGTGGGTTTTAAAACTATATGACATACACCATGACATATAAGATAAACATATATCACATGCATATTTAATAAAAGTTGATGGACCGGGATAGTATATCTCAAAAACCGAAAAAGAAATGCTAATCTATTACAAATGTTTGAGTCAACCGGTTCGGAACAAGTGAATTGGGTCTTGAACCGCTCACCTTGAAGCCTCGCAGCTTGATCGTGTAGTAATCCTTCTGATTATCGAGCAACGAGCGTCAAGTGTAAATGATCGTGTTGCAACGATCGTGTAGCTTTGGACTATGCGATGAGCATGAAAGTCCAAGCGATCGTGTAGCTTTGGACTATGCGATGAGCATGAAAGTCTAAGCGATCGTGCAACACGCTTCAAGTAATGCATGCCATGCGATCGTGTAGCTAACGACTATGCGATGAGCATTATAGTCTACACGATCGAGTAGCGTGCGCCGAGTTTCATATACTATGCAATCGTGAAGCTACTGACTATGCGATAATCATGATAGCCTACACGATCCTTTAATGCGCATGCCTTGCGTCGAGTATCAAATAACGTCATAATCGTTTACCCCTCGAGCGCCTACGCGATCATGCAACCAATACAACACAATCGAGTAAACACTTTACACGATCGCGTAGCATTTGCTATGCGATCGTTTAGCATATGCTACACGATTGTGCAAAAAACTCAACATGAATGCAAAGCCAACTCTAAAAGATCATCTAGCTCAAGCTACACGATGTGACCACCATTTCGTCTTCTCCATCAAAACAAACTGCAACTCTGGCGTTTGAAGCTTCTTCACGAATGACTTAAAAACTTAAGTCATATAGACTCGATTGCAAGAAATTATGTAAAAAAGAACGCAGGGCCCTTACAATTAACTTTTGTAAATGTAAACAAAAATCCATAAAAGAGACAACTATCCCAAAACATCCATCAACAACATCCACATACATTGAACAGTTAAACGCAATGCATAAGTTAAAA
This sequence comes from Benincasa hispida, assembly GCF_009727055.1. Classification (NCBI taxonomy): domain Eukaryota; kingdom Viridiplantae; phylum Streptophyta; class Magnoliopsida; order Cucurbitales; family Cucurbitaceae; genus Benincasa; species Benincasa hispida. Next base: position 36,231,593 of record NC_052359.1, read on the forward strand.
CCCACCAAACTGTAAACGATTCAATACAAAAAACAGAATTTGGAAATCAGAACATAACTTGGCTCTGATACCAATTGAAGGAACTCTTTTTACAGAGAACCTTTGAGCGGAAGCGGTTCGTCCAAATCCCATTTCGATTGAACACATACATTTACTGTAATACAGATAGATTATGCATAAAACATAAATTACAACATGTTTTCTCATAAGAAACAAGGTTTAGAGATTACACCTTTGAAGAACTCTTCTTCAAGTCAATCCCACGAATGAACTCGTTCACGAATGCGTTGAACAAGTCACGAACACTCCAAACGAACAACAAAAACGCAAATCGAACCAAAAAAGGACACTACCACTTGATGATCTTGGTATTCTCGGTGTGCGAATTCAAGAGTGGTAGGCTCTGGCTATTTTGGTTAGAGGAAGTTTGTGGTTTGGAGGAGGAAGAAGATCGGGGAGGCAAACTCTCTATCGCATAGAAAAGTCGTTGATCGTTTAGCGAACTGAGGATATCGTATAGGCTCTCAAGATTGATCATCTAGATACTCAATCGTGTGACACTCACTCTTAATCTTGGAAAAAATAAAATCATATTTTATTTATCCCAAAAGCCATAAAACTAATTAACTTCCCACTCAGGGTGATTACAGAGAAAAAGGGAATTAATTATCAAATAATTAATAATATAAATAAATATAATAATCAACTTATCATATTATATTTATAATCTATAGTTTTAATATTGCATCATATACAATATATAAACCATAGTGCTTTTTCTCTATTTTATGGCATTTAATATAAATCATATTTATATTAAATTTGATAACTATGAACTTTATTCATAGAAAATATATTTGAATCATATTCAAATATTTATTCCTCCAATTAAACAATAATGTATCAAATACATTATGTCAATTATATCATATATAATTGAATTAATTTAAGTATATCATATATAATTAAATTCCCTCTTATTAATTTGAACATTTCAAATTAACCCAAAAACTGATTCTCAACTTAAATCCTTTGAGCTACCAAAGGGACCTTATGGACCTGTAGCTTGAAGCTCCAATGGTACGTGAATAACTAATTAAACTCTTTAATCACAGTATTCACCATCCGTTAACTGTCAGGCACTCCACCGACATCTGCATTCTTCGCACTACAGATATATTTCTGTATCCATTAGATACAACTAATCAACAGTACGATGACCCTTCACAAATTACTCGTAAGTACAGTTGGACAAAATTACGTTTTGCCCCTGTAGTTACATCTAACTTTTTAAGTATCACTGATCCCTCTAATGAACAATAGATCATAGTCTCACTGTAGTGACATAAACAGGATCAAGTTAATAGTATATAGCCTAAATGGTCTATAAGTACATGGATGAAATTGGGTATCTCATCCTAGTAACACTATGATGCGACCCATTTGGTATAGATAATACAAATGATATGATCCATAAATCATTCATGTAGAGACATGTGAGTTGAGGCATCCTATGTAATGAGTTTGCATAAAGACTGGACCACGAAATAGTCACTTTTCTTTATAAAGACCGTTTACTGTTAAAACTGACTATTTCATACTAAAGTAACCTAGAATAACTCGATCTTAATCCTGAGCTAGCTATGAACTCCTGTTTATTCGGGATTGTCCTTTGATCTGCATGGGTGAGTGTAGTCCAACAATATTACTCAATAAGCCTTTGATTTTGGGGATAAGACTGGATAGATAACTAAGGATATAGCCTTGCGAGATAGAATTCACTTCTACCCGTTTAAGGGTTAGTAGATAGGCTGTTCTTTTAAGTGCTGAATCCTGGTCTTGAGCAATCAGGGCCCTACCCTCTCATAAAGAGGGACATAATTCATAAGTGGTATTAGGAATTAGTTATTCATTAAAGGGTCAGTGAGAGCTTAAGGAACAAGATATATTTTCAGGGGTAAAAAGGTAATTTTGACCTAGCTGTAAATATGAACAACCTATGAAGGATCGACTTACTGATTATGGTTAACATGGACAGAAATACTACAATGAGGAGAGTGCAATAATCGAGTTATAGAGGTATGTCTTGATGGTTAACGAAAAGTAATTAATTCGGTTTAAAGAGTTTAACCAATTAATTGTTGGAGTTCATGATCTGTAGGTCCAATAGGTTCTTTTACTAGCTCATAAATTGGAAATAATGAATTGAGTAATTGATTGGATGAATTTTGAATTTAGGGTTATGAATTTGAAATGTTCAAATTCAGTTTTAGGTTTTTTCAATTGATTGTATACGATGCAATTAAAACGTTTAATTTAATCGAAATTAAAATGTGATTGGAGAATCAATTAATATTTAAATTATGATCTAAATATTGATTATATAAATTTAAATCATATTGGTGGAATTGATGTTTTATTAATTTAATATTAAGATATTAACTTAATTAAATTAGTTTTATTTAAATTAATTAATTTTGAATTAATTATACAAAACTAAAATTTTAAATAAAATAGTTTTTATTTAAAAGAGAAATCAATTTAATTGAAATTGATTAAGAGTTAGTGGATTTTTTGATTAAGAGTTAGTCCAATTTTTCTGGAAAAATCCACTAACATCATTTATGGTGTTTTATCACCATAAACCACCATGAGTTCTTCAATTAATACCAAGTAGGAGCTGCCCTACATGCAACCATGTTCTAATGCATGAAATCAGGCTATATAATGAAGCTTCATGCATGGAATTTGAGAGAGCACTGAATTCTTTATCCAAGTTGCTATAAAACCGAAACCCTACTATACCCATTCTAATTTCATCTTCAATTCAGCTTGATTAGAGTTTCCAACCACACATTTCTTCTTGAGCATAGTTGAGAAGATCTTGTTGGTGTTCTATCTGAAGAATCCAACTCAAACTTGTGGAGATTCTGCTGAAATCGTGAAGAGAACTACAAAGGTATTGTCATGTTCAAATTCTCTTTTGAAAACTTCATGAGTAGCGTGTTTAAAACTCAATTAAATGTAGTTTACGTGCTTATTGATTATGAATTCTTTCGTTGCATGTTATATTATTCCTTCACTAGTAGGTTCCACCAAGCAACTCTCTCTGTCTCTCTCTCTCCCCCTAAAACACCAATACCCACGTCTATAACAACTTGTTGCCCCTCAGCCGTGCCAACTTCCTTTGCCTCAGCTCTAATCAGTCGTCGCCTCGCATCGTCGATCTGCTCAGTCGCCATCGCCAACACTTGCCATCTACGAAATTTGTTATGGGGTAAGTTTTATGGTTTTTATGGGTTTTATTGAAGGATCTTTAATACCCATTGAATTTTGATTTAAGTTTTGGCTTACTCATAATGTTTTTAGGTCAAATTAGGGTTAGATTTTTGGCTTGTTGTCCAAAAAATTCAAAGTCATTTCAAAATATTTTAGGCAAGTATTAAGGTTTTGGAACCCATTGGATTTAATATCTTGAATACCCATTGAATTTTAGTTTAAGTTTTGACTTACTCATAATGTTTTTATATTAAATTGGGGTCAGACTTTTGGCTTGTTGTCCAAAAATTTGAAGTCGTTTCAAAAGATTTTAGGTATTAAGGTTTTGGAACCCACTGCATTTAATATCTATTGCTGAAAATTTTGGTTATTAACTCTTATAGGAGTTCACACGTATGCTAGAACCTTTCGTTGAAGATTTGGAGTGTTTTTGGGGTCAATCTACACTTGGGTAAGTAATTTGATTTAATTGGAATCATTTTATATTTGGAATTGGCTCCAAAATTTGAAATTGGATTTTGGTTTATGTACTAATATTTGACTCAAGGTTTCACTTGGATAGATATTATTTGAATTTATTTTTGAGGTAAGTGACTTTCCTACTGGAATTGCCTTAAGCGCTCTGAAAAAACTTATTTTTAATGTCTTTTACTTTGCCAACTAAAATGTATTTAAAATTTATGGTGAGCATGACATGTTTACATGTTTTATTTTGATATTTATTGTTGATATTTATGTTCAGTTACATACTCAACATTATCAATTTATATGAAATTAGTAGGACGTAATGCATATGTGCATGTTACATGAAATATTAAAAATCAAAATTTTAATCAATTCCTTCTCATAATTATTGACTACATGAAATTGATGTATTTAAAGATATTTTAGTGCATATGATATTGATACACACTCATGCATGAAATTGATGCATGTCCAGATTTAGGGTTCAATATATATAAAATTGATATGTAATGAGCTAATGTGTGTATGAAATTTATGCACATCCAGAGGAAAAAAAATGGAGTGAATGTCTGAAAAGTAAAGTTTTAGATCCTACAAGTTTTAAAGCATTCAGTTAATGTTGCGTGTGTTTGCATAGCTTGACTCCAGTAGTAGAGTTACTTACTGAGTATTCTATATACTCATTCTTTTGTGTAATATATTTTTTTTCAAATAAAGAAAATAACGTATCAGACAAATGATGAGGAAATCTATTGATGGGGCCTTGGTACTATAGACAATACTTTCTCTCAATGTCAAGTTTTAAAAGATTTAAATTTTTATTTGAGAACAATCAAGTTTAGTAGTTTTAGATTTAAATTGTTGTATTCTATTTATTTATCTATTTACTTGTTCATTTATTTATTTTTTGGATCCTGAACTAATTTTATTTTATAAACTTTTAGATCGTTTCTTGGAACATTTATTTATTTGAAAAATTCTTATTTTAAGTCTAAATGGTCAACCAACTTTGCTTTTAAAATTGCATGCATGGTACTAATGATCCCAGTTAGATATCTAGAAATGTTGGATCGTTATAAGCTCCTTAAGATGAAGCTTGGGTTTATGCACAACTTCACATACTTGTTCTTGGCATGACAAAGAGTATGCATCATCATTGTCACCAAATCAACAGAATTCCTCGGGAAACTTGGCCTTAATAGTATGAATATAGGATGGCTCTGTCCAGTGTCGGTACAGAATCTGCAAACTGGACTAATGGGTCGTCCACCACTTGTAGAGGGGCTGGTTCTCCAAGTGAGACTCAAGAGGTTCCTATGGACACTAAGAAGGATGATTAGCAAGTTTAGAAATTATAAACTCCAATGACATACCTTAGCCTAAAGTTTGAGGAATCAGCTGCTCAACATGACGATCAATGTCAATTACCTCTGGCCTCCCAACTGATTCAGCTAATTGAGTGATCAGGTCATTCAAAATTTGAAGATCAGTTCTAGCCTTAGATTTGGAATAGAGGTTGTTCTATTGGAAGCTCGAGAACTCCTATTGCCTAAGGAGGGATTCTTGCAAACATTCAGAAGACATACCAGAGTAGGCAGAAGGAGCATATATCGACATCAAGATCAGGTTAGGAAACTCCCAAAGGGGCATAAACATTGCATACGAATGTATTCGACAAGTGAGAACATGGTTCAAATGGATGACCTTGAAATGAACAAACATGACATGCCTTCACATCCTGCAATTTCCTAGAAAAAAAAAATCTCAAGAAAGAAAAGTAAGCACAAATACACAATTTCTAAGCTCACAAATTTTCCTTATCTCTTATTCGTTCTATTAAGCTACATGCCTCGTTAGAAGCACATAATAGATGCATCAATCATCATCTGCCATGATAAAATAAGTAGATCAAAGAAAAAGAAAAATCTTCGGGGTTTTTAAAGTTTATAAGACAAATTTAACCAAGAGAATTAATTGGCTCCCCAGAAATGATTTCAATTTGACAGAGCGAAAGAATGAGTTTCGTAAACCTCACTCCACCAATCAAATGATATTAATAATTCACCGACATAACTACTTGTATTATTGACTAGCACAAGTGGTAAGTCCGGGATCAAACTGTAGGGAGCCTAAGATAGAATCTCTCTAACCTAAATAAGTCTTTGGAAAGCAGTAAAAGGAGGGGTTTGTGGTTTGGTTTGATAGGAAAACTAAATGCGAGAATTTAAAATGCAAAAAGTAAAATAGATTGAGAAAGAGGGAGTCAATACACGAGAGTACCTTCGTCGATTAAAAAACTGTCGGGCTATCTATGGACCAATTCATCGATTAATCATGCAAAATATTCATAGATTATCTACTTCTCAAGCCAAATCGAATGCACAAAAATCCAGACAAACTCCCTAGAGAAAACCAATACGAGGTTGATTCCTAAATTAGCTAAGTAGTGTCATGCAACCTTATTTACTTAGCTAATTGCATTAAGCACTTGGATTAATTAGAGCATTAAGTTAAATGGTCAAATCTAACCTAATGTGTTTCCATTCCTTAGGTTTCATTATCTTTCGCTACTGACTGATCATAGAATCCTAGCAATTGAACCATAACTATATCTAAAACCTATTGCTAGTCAAATTAAGCATGCTTTAGATGCAATTATGGACTCCTAAAACATGCATACTGTGGGTGAACAAATATATGAGTATTAACGATTAAGTTGTCAATTTAATCTACCAATATATTCATCCTAGGCATTCAAGCAAGGAATAGAAATAAAAAAGAAATAAATAATCCCAAGAACATACATTAAAATCTCATAAAGTCCATAGAAAACGTCCAACAAACTGCAAAATTTTATTGTAGATTTCGTTTGATACTTAAATGGAGAAATTGTTATATACAATTATACGAAAGTTAATAAATTTATGAATTCTTAAATCTACTAACTTATAAATTATTTTTATTAAATTATAAAGCCTCTCTTAACAAAAATTTTAGATCTGCCGAATGAAAATTGTTTAGACTAATACTTTGTTCTAAAAGTTCTAAGTAAATGCTTAGGAAAAAAGTGTTATTTTGCTTATAGAAACTCCATACTATCAAGATGGAAGAGAATAATGGGGAAAAAAGGAGAAAAATACTTTTTGACATTGAGATTTGACCTTGGTGTACTAAAAAAAGTTTGATTTTAGTGTCTATTTTATCTTTGAAATTTTAAAAATAGCATTTTTAGGATGGAATTTTTTTTCGTATGTACTACTGGAGCATGGAAATTTACACTCTTACATATTTTTAATAATAGAATGAGACCCATTAACATGGATGTGAAAATTTATTGATGTTTATGAAGACAAAGCTACCATACGAATACATCATTGCTATTATTTTCGATCTCTAAAAATGCATTGAGTTGGATAAAGTTGGTTAACTATTTTCAGTCTCAAACTTTTTCCTATTATTTTTAATATTCATTAGAAACCAGGAAATGAGTAATTATGTATTATTTATTTTTTACATCATTGCTCTCATCTTATTTATTTTCAAATACTTTTTTGTAAATTAATTTTTTAAAAATTGTTTTATGTTATGTGTGATTTTTGGTCAAGATGTATAATTGATATAAAATAAGAATAGAAGCAACAAGATTAACCAAGGCCAAAATTAATGTGCTCAGCCTCAGCATTGACCAAGGCCAAGGACAAGGACGACACTGACCTTAGCAAAATAGCTAATGGGACATACCCCATACATGCCTCTAAAGCATCACCCTAAGACCAAACACAAAACTGAACATGCTCCTCGGCCTGTGGTAGGTTATATGATTATTCTAAAGCGACCTCGAAACCTTATTGGAATAACATAAATATCATCTCTATAAATACATCATTTTAACTTCATATGAAGTAACTTGAATCCTACTCTCAAACTTTCAAGCTTCCATACTCTCACTTAAGCATTAAATTGTGTGTGTGGCAAGCGTCACACTGGAATGAATATTTTCTCTTTTGCAAGTCATATCATATCCTCTTAAAACAAATTCACTACTAGTATCACGTGAGGTCAGGTGTGTTTTCCTTATTCGCATGAATAATTTCTTTTACTTCTTTTCATATTCTAACCCACCAAGACATGTTGATAACCTTACTCTTTTAGTGATAAAATCGTATATATTCCATATCCATTAACTTTAGAATGAATGAATGTTCAAGTAATTTTTTCTCTTTTAAAAGAAAAGTTGTTAAAAAAAAAAAAGAAAAAGAAAAAGGTAGAATGATCGGTCAAATCTTTATTACTTTCTCCTAGGGGTGTTCATGGGTTGGGTTAAAAGACTTTTTAGACCCAACTCAATTGTTCGAGTTGTAAATTTTTTCAACCCAAATAAACCCAACCATGAAATATTTGGGTTGGGTTGGGTTGGTTCCGGTTAATCGGGTCATTTATTTAAAATTTTATTCTAAAAAGAAGCAAAACATAAATATGTAAAAATCTAATTTAATTATTTTCATATATTGACTTAAGATTAACAACTCAATTTCAATTTATATAGTGAAAAATTTCTTTCTAAAGTGTAAAGAAACCACTTTTAAAAGTTGTTGAAAAATAAATTATTCAAAAAGTATTGGAATTAAATAAAATTAAAATCAATATATGCATAAATAATTGTGTTATATGTAATAAAAAATATATTTTAAAGTTAATAGTAAATTCGGGTTGGTTTGGGTTATAATAGGTGAATTCATGAACCAACCCAATTAATAAAATTTTCATTTATTTGAATCCAACTCAACCCAACCCAAATGAGTTAATAACCCAATCCAAATCGCACGGATTGGATTGAGTTGATCGATTTTTTGAGTCATCAGATTTTTTCCTATGGAAAAACACATTAAGAATAAGAAGTAAAATACCCCTCTTTCCCTAGATACTAATAGTTATTCATCACTTAAACTTTTTCTCATATGTCAACAGATGCAACATGTGTATCTTCTCCTAAACAAACATGTCACATCAAAATCAATTTTATCTTAAAATATACCAATATTCAAACACAAATAGCTCGATTGATACAGTTTACAAATGGGCATGTCTCATCAACAAAAAGACAAAATAGGTTTTCTTTTTAAAAAAGAGAGTAGATGTAAAACAAGCATGTAAAGATTCTTTTAGTAGTATAAATGTACCATTAATAGAATCACTTTGACTATAGAAAAAATCAAATAGAACACTTATAAGATCAACTTGTATAGCATTTTGGAACATAAGAACCAAGAATGAAAGTTATAACCAAAATTTATGAATCAAAATGTACTTTTCCTTTTTTTTTAATACTATTTTTCCCTTAACATTTTTTTGGCAGTTTAGTTTAAAAAACATATGAAATTAATTACATTAAATACATTCTAGGACAAACCACACTTGAAATATATGGTAGTTATAATTACACTCTCAAATCAAGCACGTAAACTTATATAAGTGTTAGAATTTGATATTCAAACTAATATAGACGAGGAAATTGGATACCCAAAAATTTAATGGTAAAAATAAAATCTTCAAACTTCGATGCTATAAGTGTAAAACTTTGGCCTTTAAAATGCATTCAAAAAATACGTTTTTAGGCTTACAATTTTGTTAGTCTTATTGTTAATTTGTGTTCGTTGATGCACTTCTATGTTTAATTTGTAGGAATCAAACATTTGGACTAAAACAGATTAATCTGAGATAAAAATGATAAAAATACCCCTATAATAGGTCAAAGTTTGACCTAGAGCAAGAGAATTGGGTCAAAATTGATGAAAAGTGGCGAATTAGGACAAAAAGAGACATGAGAACAACATGGGTGATGTTGTTCAGTTGGTTTAAAATCTCAGTTCATAATTTGGCCATAACTTTTGATCCGGGTGGTCGTTTTAGACGACTAACTACTCATTTTCTTCATTTTCCTATTCTTTATCCATCTACGACATTAGATTTTATATTTAATTTATTGACTAATGACTTTTTGGTTTTGATATATACCTAATTAGTTATAAGTTGCCAAAACATTTTGTAGCTTGTTGGCCAAGTGGTGCGGCTGAGTTAAGTCTTAACTCAGTTCCACTCGTCATAAGTTCGATTCATTTGGTACAAAAAAAAAATAGTCATAAAGTAGGACCTACACACTTTATTTTTTGACACTTTTACCCGAGGTATATGTAGATCTCCTATTCAATTGATTCCCAATTGGTGTAAATTTGAGGAGCACAATAAGAACACAGATATTAATACAATATAATAATAAAATAAAATAAACATAATATATAAATTAATTATTTAATTAAATTAACAAAATATGAAATAAGAAATTTCTCTAAAATCTCGACATTCTCCAATTTCTATGGATTTTGCTCAATGTGTGTGTTTTCCAAAACCTACCAAATGCCACTATTTATAGGCAATTTGGCAAGTAAGAGGTGGATTATATGGACACTAATAATGTGTAATGTTTAGACACATGGACAACACTTTGGGAAATGGGAGCATGACACATAGTTAATGGATACTAAGCATGAACATCTATTATTATAATATTTATAATACTTCCCTTTAGATGCTCATTATATATATGAAATATGTCTCGTTAGAACCTTACTGGATTTTGTCCAATGTGTGTGTTTTCCAACACCTACCAAATGCCACTATTTACAGGCAATTTGGCAAGTAAGAGGTGGATTATATGGACACTAATAATGTGTAATGTTTAGATACATAGACAACACTTTGAGAAATGGGAGCATGACACATAGTTAATGGATACTAAGCATGAACATCTAATGGACATCTATTATTATAATATTTATAATACTTCCCTTTAGATGCCCACTATATATATGAAATATGTCTCGTTAGAACCTTACTAGAAAAGAACCTAATGGGAAAAAAAAATCCTAGTGAAGGGAAAAGAGAACATATTTCATATAATTTATACTCCTAAAAAGTATATTTACTCCCACTTTTGGAAACATCACTTGAAATCTCTGAGTCGCCGCATTCCAATGTTGTGCACCAGTTTTTCAAAGGTTGCGGCAAGTAATGCCTTTGTAAATAAGCCAGCTAGATTATCTTTCGAACAAATTTATTGCACAGTGATGTCGTCATTTTCTTCAAGATCATTAGTGTTGAAAAGCTTTGGTGAAATATGATTTGTTCTATCTCCTTTAATATATCCTCCTTTGATTTGGGATATGCATGTTGTGTTGTCTTCGTATAAGATTGTTGAAAGATTTTTATTAGAAGACAAACCATATGTTTCACGAATGTGTTGAACCATTAATCTTAGCCATACAATTTTTTGGCTAGCCTCGTGAATTGCAAGAATTTCAGCATGATTTGAGAAAGCAGTTGTTATGGTCTGTTTCACTAACCGCCACAATACAACAGTTCTTCCACATATGAATAGATACCTATTTGAGATCTAACTTTATGTAGATCAGATAAATATTCAGAATCTGCACAACCAACTAGATTAAAATTTGATTTATATTCAAATAAATCGTTCCTCAGAGCTAACGGAGTATATACTTAATTTCATTCCAATGTCTTTTTGTTAGAGAAGAACAATATCCAGCTAATAAATTTACTTAAAATACAATATCTGGTCTTGTATTATTAGCAAGATACATAAATGCATCAATTACACGAAGATATAGTATTTCAGGACCAAGAAGTTCTTCATTATCATCTCGATGTCGAAATATATCTTTCTTCACATATAGTGAAAGAACTTCTGTTGGGATGTTCAATGGATGTGCTTTGTCATATAAAATCTTTTCAAAATTTTCCTATATAAGTTGATTGATGAGCAGATATCTTATCTGCTAAATGCTCAATTTGCAAATCAAGACAAAATTTTATTTTTTTCGAGATCTTTCATCTCAAATTCTTTCTTAAGATACTATATTGCCTTTGAAAGGTCTTAATGAGTTCCAATTATATTTAAACCATCAATATATATAGTTATAATAGCAAATCTTGATTGTGATTTCTTTATAAAAACACATGGACATATTGGATTGTTTTGATATCCTTCTTTCAACAACCACATTTTCCTTGATTGTTTCAATCCATATAGCGATCTCTGTAACTTTATTGAATATAATTCCCGGGAATTTGATTTATATGTTTCAGGTATCTTAAATCCTTATAGGATTCTCATATAAATTTCACCATCAAGAGATCCATATAAATATACTGTAATTACATTCATAAAATGCATGTTCATATTTTCATACACAATCAGACCAATTAAATATCTTAATATAATTGCATCCACCATCGGAGAATATGTCTCCTCATAATCAATTTCCTGTAAATTCACTAGCATTATCAAGAAGGGTGGTTTTAATTGTATAATCAGGAGATTATGCTCTTACCTTAATTATTTGAGCAAGTAATCTTGTAAATGCAAGAATTCGACTTGATAATAAGCACACATGTGATCATCTGCTGGATGCGTCTATTAATAACATAAAATATCTAAATGGTCCACTTGCTGGGTTAATAGGTCGACATATATCACCATGAATTCATTCTAAAAATGCAAGTGATTCAATCCCCACTTTAATTGGTGATGGTCTAATGATTAGTTTTCCTTGAGAGCAAGCATCACATGATAATGCATTAGATTGAAAAATCTTCTGGCTTTCAATAGGGGTCCACTTGAATTCTCAATAATTTTTCTCATCATTATAGACCCTGGATGACCTAATCCATCATGTCAAATTGTAAATATTTCTAGATTCATGAACTTCAGGTTCATTGTTGCATATGTTTCAATTACTCGTAGATGACAATAATATAATCCAGAAGATAAAACAGCAAACTCTTCCAGTATACATTTTTTGTATGAGACAGTAAATATGATATAAAGATCTCCATATTATTTTTTCTATCAATCTCAATATGATAATCATTGCAACGTATATCTTTAAAACTAAGTAGATTTCTCTTTGTTTGACTAGAGAACAATGCATTGTCAATTGTAAATTTTGTTCCTTTAGGCAAAATAATATTTACTTTTCCAAAGCCTTCAATCATATTTGCAAAACCTGATATTATATTGACTTTTGCTTCCAGCATTGTCGGTTTGGAAAAATATTTTCTACTTGTAAGTATTGTATGTGTAGTTGCACTGTCTGCCAGATATAGAACTTATTTACTCATTTTTTAGTCACCCAGCATATGAAAATGATATATGTTTCTTCATTAAAAGAAAATAATTATAATAAGAAAAACAACATTTGGAATATACAAAGGTTAATATCTACTAAAAGGAAAAAAAAATATGGAGATGAAAAAAAATAATAATAAATCAATATATTTTCAAAGACAAAGGAAATACTTGATGTTCCATCAATTTTACTGATTTTCTCTTGAGGAGATTCAAAGAAGTCTAGCACCTCCAAATTTGTCATATGGGATGGGTCAGATATGGTATTATCCTGATATGCAAATTTTTCTTCCACAATTTTTTTTCTTTTTCCTTTAGCGACGCTTGATAGAAATCAACTAAGTGTTTTGACGTACGACAGGTACGTGACCAATACCCAGACATTCCGCATCGGAAACATTTACTTTCAACACTTTTTTGAATTCTTATCTTGTAGATTTTTCCTTTGTGATCATCATTTTTTGTGGTTCTTTTGAAATTTGAATGATTATAACGACCACCACGAAAATAGTAGTTATTTCTTCCTCTGCCATAGGCACAATCTTGACCACGACCACGACCTCAACCATGATTATTATTAAAATTTATAGTATTCATTTCAGGGAATGTTGTTGCTCTAGTTGGTTGAGATTCATATTTTCTTTTAATCAATAACTTGTTATTTCATTCAGCCACGAGAAGACATCAAATGAGTGTATAATACTTTTAAAATATTTCTTTCGATATTGCTACTGCATGAGCATATCCGAAATGTAGAAAAATGTCTTCTCTAACATATTGATTTAAAATAAATTAACAAAATATGAAATAAGAAATTTCTCTAAAATCCCAATTTTCTCAAATTTTCATTGAATTTGCTCAATGTGTGCCTTTCAAAACCCACCAAATGGGACATGTCAAATGGTTAATGGACATTAAGTATGAACATCTAATGAGCTTCTATTATCATAATATATATAACACCAATAACTTTTTTAATATTTGATTCTATCTTATATTTTTAAATTTATTTTGTTCTCTTTTTTATTCCATTTATCTTTTCAAATTTCAATTTAAATTCTTAATTTTAGTCTTTGAAATATTAAACTTTAATTTGCATTTTTGTTAAAAGATCTAGAGAGATTACATCTCTATCTCCTCCCCTCTTTTTCTCTCCCAAAGTTACAAGAAGACAAGAAAAGGTCATACTTACTGTGGGAGAATCGGTTCACGAAATCAATTCCTCCAAGCTTCAGTCGACATATTTTACTATAAATTTTCGCAAGAATAAGAAAATGAAGTTATAAGAAGAAGAAGGAAGGAGGAGGGATCAATTTGGATATGCTATGCTTTTTGATGTTATTTATTTGACATCTTCAGAACTTCAAGCATTTTGCCTTTCTTATTCAGTTCTCTCGTGAGTTCAATGTACAATCTTTCACTCAAACTTCTTCATTTCTTTTTGAAGTTCATATCACTACAACACCTTGTTTCACCATTTCATTTTTTATTTTCATTCTTGAAAGTTCTATTTCCTCTCCATTTTCATTATTTGTATTTTGTTAACTATCATGGTTGAAATCTTAGTCAAATTCTAAAAATAAAAACAAGATTTTAAAATCTCCTCTTTTTTTTTTCAAAATTTGGCTAGGCTTTTTAAACTATTAATAAAAAGTAGATAACAAAGGAATAAATTTAGAGGTGATGTGAAAGTAGTCTCTATACACTTAATTTTCAAAAACAAAAAACCAAAAATCAAATAGTTACTAAAAGGGCCTAAAAGATTCACCCTCTGTATTTTTTTAAAATCGTAGATTACACCTCTATCAGCTTGGCCAAAAGCAAGTTCGTGTTCATATGCATCATCTTCAACCTCCATTTGTGGTTTTGTTTGTGCAAATCATCTTCTTCAAGCAATTTTTCAGTATTCTTAAGTTTTCCATCGTTAGAAACTCCATCTACCAAATAACACTATTCATCTAGACTTTTTTTCTTTTTCATTTCTTTATTATTATTATTATTATTATTATTATTATTATTATTATTATTATTATTATTATTATCATCATCATCATCATCATCATCAATGTCAATTCTAAAAAATCTACAATAATTAGACTTAGTAAAGAAAGGGATACTATAATTCTTATTTTTATAATGAAGTTTGAAAGTTTAAATAATTCAAGTACAGTGTGTACACAAAGTAGTTAATTATTCAAATATAATATGATTTCATTAAAATTTATGAAATTCCCATAGGTTTTGAATGATGGGAGATTCAGTTGTTTGATCACAAGAACAAATATAAGGTGTTTATCACAAACAGTTACATCGTTGAAAACAATATATGTATGTATATTCACAATTTTCAGTATATTATTAGTATATTTGACATATATTTTTTAGTTTATATGATGTTGTTTTCTATTTCGAATCTTTTTGTTAATTCTTGTTTTCGTTTATTGGAGACAATTTTTCAGCTTTCTCGAGGAAAAAAACTTTCTTTACTTATGTAAGTTTTGAAAAGAAAATTGTTATGGAAAGTCCATATTCATGCATGATATGGAGAAACTTTCTTACATGTGTATATAATCTATTTATACTAATGAGCTATGACGAGAAACATTTGATTTTTTCTTTTTGTCCTTTGTAGTTGATGATTATTCGGATATCTTACGTAATTTCATATTTAAATCATTAAAAAATCTCAATTTATCTTCATATCTACTTCACATTAAATAAAAGAATTTTTTTTTTTCAAAAATCACATTTTATTCTTCAATCTCTAATTCCCGACGAATAATATTTTTGAAAAATCACATTATATCTTTAGTAATCTCCACTTCTCTTTAAATAAAGGAAAGTTTCTACTAAAACTCAAATTTTATACTCTAATTTCTTATTCACGAAATTTTCTTTTTTTCACATTTTATCTTTAATATCTACCCCAAGTTAATTTAAGGTAAAAAAAATTTTAAAAAATCACATTTTATCCTCTAATCTCTTATTTAAGATTTTATTTTTACTATAAAAAAACACATGTTATATCTAATAATCTCTACTTCACATTAAATAAAGGATTTTTTTTTAAAAGGAAAAACATTTTATTTTCCCTTTTTTCCTTTTCTAGTCTGATTATTGAGATATCTAATTTCATATTTAAATCATTAAAAAGGAGAAATTGTTTTAAATGACAAAATTGCTGAAAATATTTACAAATAATAGCAAAATATCACAGTTTATAGATTGTGATAGATTGCGATAGACTACCATCTTTGTCTATTTGTATTATGATAGATACAAATAGTAGCTTATCGCAGATAAACTATGAGATTTTGCTATATTTATAAATATTTTAGTTCATTTTCCTATACTTGAAAATAGCCCTTAAAAAATCTCAATTTATTTCTCATATCTACTTCACATTAAATAAAGAAAAAAAAAATTTAAATTACATTTTATTCTCTAATCTCTAATTTACAACAAATGATATTTTTTAAAAAATCACATTATATCTTTAATAATATCTACTTCTCTTTAAATAAAGGAAATTTCTACTAAAAAATCAAATTTTAAACTCTGATCTCTCTAACTTTTGTTAGCCAGCTCTCTCTAACTTCTTTGCGTTTTTTTTAATAGAAGTTTTGTTGTATGTATTTTTTTAATTTTATTAGTAGCAATATCTTTTCCAATGTTTCTTTTTCTCCTTTAAGAATTTAATTTCTTTGTTTCAAAGGTCTCTTCTATCTTTTATAAGAAGATATCACATTTTTCTCTCTTTTTGTTTAATATATTTCCTCTTCTATATTCTATTGAAAAGTAAAAAGAAAAAAAAAATAAAAAGGGGACATATATTATACTGTAAAGAGAAAATTTACCTAATGTAACTTTTTTTATATGTTTTTGTAGTTTTTTTTCTACACTTGTAGTAGATTTACATACTAATCCTCATCTATAATATCTAAAAGGTATGGGGGAGAAAAATTCGCTTTTCCCATTTGCCCTTAATGATTGGTTGTAGGGTCATATAATGTAATTTTACTTTAAAATCCTTAAGAAAAATAGTTTGTTCACCAAAACTAAATCTATATCAAATATTTGATTCCAAAATTTATCATTAAAAAGAAAATACATTCATGTAAAACTTTAGTAAATTTGAAAAAAAATATATCATTCACATGGATTTTATTATTTTAAATTATGGTTATCTCCAATATTTTATTTTAATTAAGAAAAAAAAGGAATTCATTCACATAAAAAATTATCTTATCCATGAATATTTAAAAGAATATATATTATTCATATAGATTTTATTGTTTTAAAATTTGGTTATCTCCATATTTGATTTAAAAAACTATAATTATCATTAAAAAAAAAAAACTAAAATTACACATAAAATAAACTCAGATATTTGACAGATTTTTTAATTATTCACGCGAATGAAACATGAATTTTATTGGTTAAACCAAAATCTCATTTTATATAATAATTTTAATATTTGATTTAAGATTAAATTGAATTAAAATTTTAATCTAATTTTTTTTATAAATGGACTAAATGATATTTGCAATTTCCTAAGGTATCTCTCTTTCTTTTCTTTTCTTTTCTTTCTTCTTTCTCTCTTTTATTTTCATATTTTTATTTTATTTTCTTGCTTTTTGCAGGTCCATATCATTTTTATTATGTTTAGGTATCTACACCAATCTCTTGCATTTATATGATCTCTTTATCTGAACTTCGTTGAAGGTATATTTTTTTTGTTCCTTTTCTTTGTTTATATATTTCGTTAATGACTTTGTTTTTTTCTTTTTGTACCTACATTTTCTCCTATTTTTCTTATATTTGTGGTGCACCAATCCATATGTTTATTTTGACAATTTTTTTTTCTCACACCTTTAAACAATTTTTCTGTTGTTCACTAAACTTCTAGTCTCATATGTTTTTTTTTAACAAGTGTAGCCATAAACTTTTTTATATATTTTTTTTTATTTTTTAACTTCTAAAGAATGTAACCATAAACTGGGTGAAGGAGAAGGTGAACCGACAATCTTTTATATTTACATTTATTTAATTAATTTTTTATTCCTTTGTGTGAGGTGCTTCAAAACTTCAAGTACTAAATGTAAAGACTCATATTTCAACTTTTCAACTTATACTTATACATTTAGTTTTCAACCTTACGAAACACGTGCAATGCATATAGTTCTAACTAGTATATTGAAGGGAGAAAAGACCTTGCTTTTGAGGTTCAATAAATTTTTTAAAGTTTAAGCAATTTAGAGGCCGACAAAGTGTAAGTGTCAAGACAAGATAATGATTGTTTTAGTATTTTTGTAGTTTTTTTGTTTTAATTTTGTTAATGCACACCAATAAATTTAGGAATTTATAATAGTTTTTACTATTTTTTATATGCTTTTGTTTTTTTTTTCTCTCTTTTCAAATTTGTTGTAAGTATACATCAATTCAGAAAAATTTGAAATAAAGTCTAAAATCAAGAAGAATATCATTGCAAACCAAAAGAGATTAAGTTTTTAGGGTTTTTGTTTGCATAGAAAAATTATATTTTTGTTGAAATTAAAATTTGAAAAAATTTGAAATTAGGAGGATAATCAAATGATCTTTTTTTTCTCAATCCACATCTATCAAGGTTGGAAAAATTCCCCGCATGGCCCGCCCCGATCAGGGAATCCTCGGTCGATGTCTATCAATGTCTATCATTGTTTATCACACAATGACATTTTGCTATACTTATAAATAAGCTGACTCATTTTTCTATATATGAAAACAACCCAAATTAAAAAGATAACTATATCATCAGAATTATTTTAAAAAATATATATATGGATAAGATTATGACGAAAAAATAATAATATTTTGGTTTAAATTAAAGTTTTAAAATTAAGAGAATAACCAAATCAAAATAAATAAATAAAAAGAAAAAATATTTTGGTTTAATTTAAAGTTTAAAATTAGGAGACTAATCAAATCATCCCATAAAAAAACTTTTTTTATTAAATAAGAAAAATTATCAGGATATTTTTTTAAAAAAATATATTACTTTAAGTCAAAGTTTAAAATTAATAAGATAATGAAATCATCAAAATAAAAAAAAAATATTTTCATTAATTTAAAGTTTAAAAGTAAGAGTGTAATCAAATCATCTAATAAAAAGATCTTTTAAAAAAGAAAAGAATATCACGAAATTAAACAAAATAAATTTTTGGTTTAAATCAAAGTTTGGAATTATGAGGATTATCAGCATTATTATTAAAAGATTAGTTAAGAGATAATTATTACGAAATTTAAGAAAAGTAGTAAAAAATTAAGAGGATAATCAAATAATCAAAATCCAAATATCAAATACTTTTTTTAACCAAGCGACCACTTTTAAAAAATAATAATAATATTTTTGTTCTAATTGAAGTTCAAAATTAGAGAGAGAATCAAATCATTCTGATTGTAATAAAAACAATTTCTTTACTAAGATGATAATTATCACAAATTTTATTAAAAAAATTAGTACAAAATATTTTAGTTTATATATCTTTTATACATGTTTAATTTAAATATTCTTTTATAATGTATTTTATACTCAATTAAAATAACTATTATTTATAAATATAATGTTCATTTATTTACAAAATACAACTCTCTTATTCATATATTAAAGTTATAATATTAAATTTTTATAATTAAGTTCCTTTGTTAAATTTTATGCAACATGTGCCATACCCGTAATATCAAATTAGTAATAATAAAGTGGTGAAAAATAAAGTGAGTTAGGCTTTTGTGTAAAATAATAATTCTATTTTTTTCTATCCTTTGAGGGGAAAAAAACAAATTAGAGAACAATACATTTTTGTCAGTGATTTTTTTTTTTTTTTTTTTGAGAAGATGGTCATTGAAATTTAATTTCTAATTGGTCCATGAATTCATTGAGATTTAATTTCTAGTTCATACATGAATTTTCCTTTTCATTTTTCATTTATTTTTAAATTTTTTAAAAAGGTCTATGGCAAAACTAAATAATTTTGGTCATTGATATTTAAATTTAATTTTGGTTAAATTGCAGAAAAAAAAACACCCTTGAACTTTGTCATATGTTTCAAAAATCTCCTTATACTTTCAAAAGTGCAATATTACCCTTGAACTTTCGTAAACATTTCAGAAATATCCTTGTAGTAGAAATTCGTTAGAATTTGAATGAAAATTGAGATGTGAAATGGTGTAGTAAATGACATAGTACGAAAGTTTAAATCACCCCATCGTTTTAGGTATCCCTACTAATTCTAAGTGCCAATTTTTATTCGAGATTCTAAAGAATTTATTCTCTATGAATAATTTTTTACGAAAGTTGAGGGATAATATTACAACTTTAAAAAATATAAGGATATTTTTTAAACAAAAATGAAAGTTCAGGGGTATTTGTTATAATTTAGCCATTAATTTTTCTTTGGTCCTGACGTTAACATTATTAATAATAATAACAACAAAAAAAAGTACTTCCAAGGTGATCTATTTGGTTTCTAGACTTGTGCCTAATGGATTTTTAAATTTCAATGTATTTTACATACATTGTTTTATTGTAAGAGTTATATAGGTTTTTAAACTTTTAATTTAAGGCATCATAAGTACATGAACTTTTAATTTTATGACCAATAGGTGATAGGTCTTTGACATATTTGACGTGACACAACATTAAAACTTTGTATCAAATAAAGCCTCAATCTTATAATTTTGTATCTAAGAAATTCTTAAATGTTCTTCAACCATGGAGTTGAGGCTGTTCTTGACAAACAAAGGCAATAGTTTATTAAAAAGTTTCTTCATATTCCAAGAGTCTCTAATTATGTGGCACACATTCTTACCACTCATCTTTCAAACATCACGTGAAATGAAATTTAGCTAGATCATTCTTTTTTAGGCCTCTAAGACCATTAATAGAAATAAAGTGAGTGTACTCCAACGATGATTATCATGACTTTCATTCCTAAAGGTATGAGATTCAACCACATCTCACATTTGTTGTATATATAGGGGACGTTACTTATTTATCTTTTACATGATGTTTGTCTTACAAAATATGTTTAGAAGGAGAACTTTTTTTTTCCTTTTAATAATGGAAAGAACATTCATATTTATTAAATTAAAAGAAAAGCCGCTTCTCTACACTTGGTTTAAAATATTTGTGTTCATGAAACATTCATTCTCAATTTTATGAAAATGCCAATAAAAATATTGATAAAATATATTGATTGAGAAGTGTTTTTGAAAAAATTAGAAAAAAATTAGAAAAGTTTATATTTTACGGTTTTAAACAAGTTAAAAGTTTAAATATTTGTATTATATTCACAAATTAGGAAAGTCTTTATTGCTTATTTTTGTGTTTCATGGACTTTGTGGAATGAAAAAATGGTGAACAGAGCTTCTTATCCATCGTCTTCTCCGGTGAACATAACCGTCTCTTGGGAAAGTAAAGGCGTTAGTGGAGTTTTGAAAGACTCCAATTCCCCTCTCAGCTTCTAGTGGGTGGAAACCGTCGATCAAGTGGCAACAAGTTCGTTTCAATGTCAAAAGACGAGGCAGTTGAAGAAAGTAATGTGGAGTTAGTTGTTCAAACAACTCCCGCTGAAGACAATGCAAAAATGGGAAAGCTGCAGAGGAGCTCCATTTCTGGTACGGTTTTCACTGGGGGTTTCAACTCGGTGACTCGTATGCACGTGATCAAATCGCTGGCGAATCCAACCGACACAACAAGTGTTGGTGATGATGAAGCAGAGGACCAAGCGTTAACATTGCCTTCAATGGCGGATGCCAACCTTGTCAAAAGGCTGTCTTTGGTGAAATCATTCAAACCCCAGAATCATGCACTGTCCTTCGATCAAGCACGATGGCCGAAGGACAGTAACGGGGAGAAAACCCGACGGCCTTTATCCTGGAAAGTGTCTGTTTCTCCTACCATTCAAATCCCATACAGGTTAAAAAAAAAAAATCATAAATCAAAGTGATTCTTCTATCTTTGAACTTGTGAAATTTGATTTATTGTGTTTGGTTTTTAAAGGCTTTCTGTTTCTCTCTTTGGCAGATTGCTTACTATAATTCGTCTAGTGCTACTTGGTTTCTATCTAATATGGAGAGTCAGACATCCAAATCATGAAGCAATGTGGCTGTGGAGAATTTCTAATACTTGTGAGCTCTGGTTTGGATTATCATGGCTAGTAGAACAACTTCCAAAGCTCTGCCTAGTAAGCAGAGCCACTGACTTATCTGCTCTCAAGGACCGATTTGAGTCCCCAAGTCTCCAAAACCCCAACGGTCGATCCGATCTCCCAAGAATCGATGTGTTTGTAACAACGGCGGATCCTGAGAAAGAACCTCCACTTGTGACAGTCAACACCATTCTCTCAATTCTTGCTGTGGATTACCCTGTGGAAAAACTGGCTTGTTACTTATCAGATGATGCCGGTTCTCTCCTGACATTCGAAGCACTTGCTGAGACAGTCAGCTTTGCAAGAATATGGGTTCCATTCTGCCGAAAGTACGGGATCGAGCCAAGGAATCCCCAAGCCTATTTCGAACAAAAGCATGCCGTTCTTGAAAATGAAGTGAGGCTTGACTTTGCCAGAGAGAGGAGAATGGTGGAGAGGGAGTATGATGAATTCAAGTTAAGGATTCATTCATTGCCGGAATCTGTAAGGAGAAGATCAGATGATTACAATGCCCATGAAGAACTCAAAGCTAAAATGAAGCAAACGGAAATGGGGGGCTATCCTTCAAACGAAATCAAGATCCCAAGGGCAACTCGGATGTCTGACGGGTCTTACTGGCCAGGAGCTTGGGAAGTTCCAGGTGAAGTTGATCACTCTAGACAGGACCATGTTGGTATAATTCAGGTAAGTTGTTTGTTTTTTGAAATCGTTTATGGTATCTCAAAAAGAAGGTTAAGATGTTTTGTTTATTTTTTAACTGCAGGTTATGCTAGCTTCTTCTAATGCAGAACCAGTTTATGGTTCAAACATAGATGGGAAGAATTTGATTGACACAACAAACGTGGATATCAGACTGCCAATGCTAGTTTATGTGTCTCGTGAGAAGCGGCCAGGGTACAAAGATAACAAGAAAGCTGGAGCGGTGAATGCTCTTCTTCGAGTCAGTGCAATCATGTCAAATGGGCCCTTCATTCTCAATCTTGATTGTGATCACTACATATACAACTCCTTGGCTCTAAGGGAGGGGATGTGTTTTATGCTTCACAAGGGTGGCGATCGGGTTTGTTATGTTCAATTCCCGCAAAGGTTCGATGGAATTGATCCGGATGATCGCTATGCAAATCGTAATTCTCTATTTCTTGATGTGAACATGAGGGCTCTTGACGGGTTGCAAGGGCCTGTTTATGTGGGGACTTGTTGCATTTTTAGGAGGATAGCTCTCTATGGATTTAGTCCGGCCAGAGCTACAGAGCACCATGGTTTGTTCGGTACTCAAAAAACTAAGTTGTTACTAAGAAAGTCAAGGGTGTCAAAGAAGGAAGATGATGAGATGGTGATTCGATGCAGTCTAGATTGCAATGATGATGATGATGATGATGATGCAGACATTGAGTCCTTGCTTCTGCCAAAGAGATTTGGAAACTCTACTTCTCTGGCTGCGTCAATTCCAGTTGCGGAGTTCCAAGGAAGATTGCTTCAAGAACTTGAAAGCAAGGGCAATCAAGGTCGACCAGATGGTTCTCTTACTGTGCCCCAGGAACCTTTAGACGCTGCCACCGTTGCTGAGGCCATTAGTGTTATTTCCTGTGTCTATGAGAAGAAGACAGAGTGGGGTAAAAGAGTAGGATGGATTTATGGATATGTGACAGAGGATGTGGTAACTGGCTACAAAATGCACAACAGAGGTTGGAGATCAGTGTATTGTATTACCAAGCACGATGCTTTTCGAGGCATGGCGCCAATCAACCTAACTGATAGGCTTCACCAAGTGCTCCAGTGGGCAGTAGGGTCGGTTCAGGTCTTCTTCTCTAGGAACAACCCCTTGTTCGCAACGCGTAGAATGAAGTTCTTGCAAAAAGTAGGCTACCTTAATGTTGCGATATATCCATTCACATCCTTCTTCGTCATTGTCTACTGCTTCTTGCCTGCAGTTTCTCTATTTTCAGGACAATTCATGGTCCAACCAATTGCAACATTTGTAATCTTCGAACTTGTCATTGCCATCACATTGTACTTACTCATCGTCCTGGAAACCAAGTGGTCAGGCATTACAATCCTCGAGTGGTGGCGAGATGAGCAATTCTGGGTAATTGGGGCGACGAGCGCCTATCCAGCCGCTGTGCTGCGAGTCTTGATGAAGGTCATAGCAGGAGTAGACGTCTCATACATATTGACATCCAAATCAGCCACACCAGAGGATGAAGATGACGAATTCGCCGACCTATACGTGGTGAAGTGGAGCGTTCTGATGATTTTTCCCATCACAATCATTCTGGTGAACATGATTTCCATTGTAGTGGGAATTTCAAGGGCATTGTCCAGTCCAAATCCAGAATGGAGCAAGCTTGTGGGGGGACTGTCCTTCAGCATCTGGGTTCTGTGCCATCTCCACCCTTTCACCACAGGGCTGATGGGGCGCCACGGCCGAGTCCTGACATTCTATGTTTGGTACGGGCTTCTGTCCACCATAATTTTGTTGTTGTGCATCTACATTAGTCCTTCTGAGGGACAAAATCATATGAAGTTTCAATTCCCTTAAAATTGAATTTGGGAAATGGGAATCTCCTCAATTTCCTGTTGTTATTGTGGGGAAGTAGTAGTAACTATATAGATTTTGTGGCTCTGTTTTGATGGATGGATTCATGTTTTGTGTTAAGAACATGAACAACTTGGATTGTATTTTGTGTAAACCTCAACTTTTCTTTTTTTTTTTTTTTTTTGCTATATATTACAGAGTATGTTGTGTTCTAAATCATCCTTTCACTGTTTTAAATCATTTCTTTCTATTCCAATGGTAGTTTTGAGATGTTTTACTTATCTGGGTAATTTATTGTAGCTTATGAAAAAGATTAGGATTTTTTTTTTATATAATATGCAAATTTTATATCTATCTTTTATTATTATATATTTTAACATATATTTTTAGGGTTATAAATTAGTCTTGAACCAAAAGTCTTAGAGTAGAAGTTTTGAATTTTACTCACGACCTTGTTCTTTTATTGAAATTGTATTATATAGGCTTTTCCCCCCGTAAATTTATGGAAACTAGTGAGGGAAAAAAAAAAAAAAGAAAAAAAATTATAAGTTGGTTTGAGTTTTATCACCTTATCATCATGTTTAAAGGGAAAAAAGTTGTACAATGATGAAAAAGGATATTTTTCTAAAATAAGTGAATACCTGAATGCCAAGTATGGGAATTAGAAGTGGTAGTTGGTGTAATACCATAGCAAAACGAAGATAAAGTTGTGCCCAAACATCCCGATTCAAGATAAATTCATGAGGAAGTGGAATCTCTTTAGGATCTACTCTAGCATTTAGAAGTTGGTTAATTGGTAATGTACTTGATATCCTGCCTAAGAAAGAGACCCAAGACCCACTAAAATGGTGTTTCAACATGGATTCTACATCTTGGAACCAAGCCAATTTTAGAGCAACCTTGTGATAATGAAACCAACTAGCAAAAAGCATTAAGGCTACAAAGACTATGCACCAAATGCGGTACAATAGAATTGTAATTCACTAGTTATTCCAGATACTAACCACAACTAGACATTGGTTCACGATTGCGCTTTCCAAGGCATCTCAAATTTGTAATTGTAATAAATTTATAATACCATTAGAATTTTCAATTAAATATGAGACAGTTCACTATATAACAAAGAATTATGTTATAAAGTCAAATTGGACTTAGCTTTCCGAGTTCAACTCAGTAATAATTAACTTGCACTCCCTCCCTTGAGATTAGAGGTGAAGGAACTCGTTTACAAGAGATCCATGAGCGAAAGCGGATCGTCCAAATTCCATTTTGATTGAAAACAAACATTTACAGTAAACACAAACACTACAAGAAATCACACTTCTTCCAACACTTGAAATCGTCGGAAAATGGTGGAAAAAGTGTCGGGGCATCCTCTCCTGACAACGTACTGATCGTCGGGAGTTTGGTTAGGAGAAATCCATCGGGAGAAGAATTCCCGACGCCGGAAAAGGACCGTTGGGAGTTATTCACGAACTCCTGACGCCTAATATAGGGCGTCGGGAGTTCGATAATGTATGTCGTCGGGAGTCTAACTCCCGACGACCACTACTATTCGTTGGGAGTTAGTGGAACTCCTGACAGCCAACTAGTGCGTGGGGAGTTCCATAACTCCCGATGGATTCTTTCACTTGTCGGGAGTTATTGAAACTTCCGATAACCAACTAGTTAGTGGGGAGTTCCAAGAACTCCCAACGGTACATTCTTTGCGTCGGGTGTTCCTTCAATGGTTGAATATTGATTTTTAAAATTAAGCATCATTAACCAATTCAAACAGATTCACATAATAAATAAAACAAACAAAACGAAGTCCACACTATAATAAATAAAAGAAAAGTTACAAGATCCTACAATAAAACAAAGTCCATACTATAACAAATAAAAGAAATTTGTTTTCATAAATTCATGAAAGAAATAAAATGAAAACAACATCAAGAAATACAAAAAGAAAACAACGTCTGGAACACAGTATCTTGAACAATCGTCCAACCTCATCTTCGAACAACATCTTACAATAAAACAAAAACATTTCAAATGTTCAT
This sequence comes from Benincasa hispida, assembly GCF_009727055.1. Lineage (NCBI taxonomy): Eukaryota > Viridiplantae > Streptophyta > Magnoliopsida > Cucurbitales > Cucurbitaceae > Benincasa > Benincasa hispida. The sequence continues at coordinate 36,258,308 of NC_052359.1, forward strand.
AATATTTATAAAACAAGAACGATTATAACCGAACGAACACCCTCCCCCGCCCCTTCCCCCCTCCACAACATGTTTCAAACTTCATAAATATTCCATAAATATAACAAAAACTCCAAGTTCATGGTAAAACAAGCACAAAACGAGTATAATTAAACCCTACCCGCCCCCCATGACATTCCCGACGCTCATAAACATCAAAGAACACAAAATACCTACAAGTTTAAATCCAAAACGATTATAACCAAACTCTACCCACCTCCACAACATATTCAAACTTCATAAACAAGAACGAACACATAAAAAATTCAAACTTTCTCCCCAAAAATATCTAAACCAAACTCGACCCACCCACCACAATACGTACAAACTTAATAAACGTCCATAAACACACAAAAACTCTAAGTTCAACGGCAAAACAAGTATAATCAAACTCTACCCACCCCCCACGACATTCCTAACGCTTATAAACATCAAAAAACACACAAAAACCTATAAGTTCAACTCCAAAACGATTATAACCGAACTTTACCCACCCCCACAACATATTCAAACTTCATAAACAAGCACGAACACACAAAAAACTCAAATTTTCTCCCCAAAACAATCTAAACCAAACTCGACCCACCCACCACAACACGTTTAAACTTCATAAACATCCATAAACACACAAAAACTCCAAGTTCAAAGACAAAACGAGTAAAAAAAGTATAATCAAACTTTACCCACCCCCACGACATTCCTAAAGCTCATAAACATTAAAAAAAAACACACAAAAACCTACAAGTTCAACTCTAAAATGATTATAACCGAACTCTACCCACCCCCACAATATATTCAAACTTCATAAACAAGAACGAACATACAAAAAACTCAAATTTTCTCCTCCAAAACAATCTAAACCAAACTCAATCCACCTCCCGCAACACGTTCAAAATTCATAAACATCTATAAACACACAGAACTCCAAGTTTGACCCACCCCCACACACAATAACGAAAAAAAAAAAAAAAAAACACATCAAAATCTAGTTGTTTGGCTACCATAACTGTATGATAGCCAACAATTCTTTATCATAAAGCTACTAATAAGACATAACTACTTTGCTACCATAACTGCAGGATAACAACATATTAGACAACTAAATAATGAAGTAATCATACCTAAGTCGATTTCCCTTCGCTCTATGATCGTATCATGTCTTCAATCATTTTTTCATTTCTTCCATTTGTCTTGCATGATCCTCTCTCATTTGTTTTTTAACGTCTTCAAGTTCCTTAATCCTTGACTGAGACTGTCGAAATTGGATCTCAATTCCCTCACCTCCCTCTATGTTCCTTGAGTAGATGACGAACTCGATGAGCTGCTACCCCTTATTGACTTAGGTTTGGGGCCCCAACCTAGGCCTTTTGAATATCCGGGTCGTCTACCTAAAACCGTCTCACGGATTTCATCCCTTGTTAGTGGTTGGGAACTTTCTGGAATGGGGTTGGATTGTAATTATAACATTTTATTATGACATATTAATTAAATGTATAAGTACGAGCGACTGAAGTTAAAAATTATAAACAACACGAAAGTAAAACAAAAAAGTTACATGTGCATTTTTAGTTGCCTGATTCATAAACTTGCCACCTTTAGAATGTGTTTCCCTAAATAGGTCAACACATCCTATTTCTCGACCTTCCTTTGCCTGCAACTCTGATTGAATTTGCAGGAATGACTTTGATCCGTCTACGTGGTTAAATGGTAATTTCTCTCTATTCTTCATGTTCGTCTTCAACATTTCCTACATTCGAACAAAAAAAAAATAAAAAATATATATTCTATAATAGTAAATGAAGTAAATGATACACGCCCAAAATTATTCTAACCTGAAATGCTTCATTCTCGAAGCGATCACACAAAAAATATTAATTTTCTGTATTTTTAAGCCAGCTAGGCAAGTTGGCGCATACTTGCTGAGGATGACCACATTTTCTGTAATGTCTATGCAAATCTACTCTAAATTCTTTAAAGGAGTTTTGCATTTGATGTTCTAGAAAATGATTAAGTCATTAACTAGATAAATCGAGCACAAAATGAGGTTATAAAAGAATAAAGGAAAAATTAGCATATATGATGTTCATGATTCTTGGCCTACGATTGACTCTAAAAGAATAAACTTATAACTTACTAACAATTGAATCTTAGCCAATTCTATAAACTCATTTGGAACCTCAACAAAAGTGTGACATCGTATCAGAAATACAGATCTGATGGCGACACCAATCGCATTACTAAATCATACCGAATGTTGAGAAATCGACTTCGTCTCCCTCTCATTTATCACGATTGGAATTCTCCCATGTTTTTTTATGTATTTTTCCAACTCGATGTTCCGTGAATACTCGCGTTTCCTCTGATTGGATGTTGAGCTATTATCTAAGGAATAAAAAATTTAAAAAAAAAGTTTAGGATGTATTTCAGTTAACTGAATATATTTCAACATATATTAACCTAAAAGGTCACCCACAGAAGATCCCATGTTGCCTAGATATATCTCTTGCTCCTAGAATTCTTCATCAGTCTCTTGTTGCCCATTAGGGGTTGACATTGTATCTATACAAACCAATATAAAATTAATATGAAATACATGTAAACAGAGAAAGAGAACTGAGTAGATACATGATTACTCATCATCGTTATCTAAATCAAATTATTCATCAGCATTTGAACTGTTATTGGGATATAATTGTTGTTCATCATCGTTTATGAAGTTATCATCATTTATGAAGTCATCATCGCCATGTCGAATAATTGGTCTTTCCACAACTATAAGATCAACGTCAACTCTGTATAAAGTAACCTCCTCGATGTTTTCATCCACTCGGACTCCACCAACAATTTCTAGTAAATCTAGTTGTTAATTTTCAACATCATCCACTTGTGGTACATCCCATATTCGCTAATTTTGGACTACTTGAATAACTTTCCAATTGCTACCGTATTTTATGTCATCAATGTAAAAGACTTATTGTGCTTTGATAGCAAAGATGAAAGACTTATCGACATACCAAAAGCGTGATTTATTGATCGATTGTATCCTAAATCCACATATGTCCTATTATTTTTGTTGTTGTCTATGTCAAACCATCTACACTTGATCAAAAAAATACGTCTTCTATTTGCATATTGGAAATCTAATACTTCATCTACAACACCGTAGAAATTGTTATCCATACTTCCGTTCCCACTAATCTCCCTAGCCACTAGGACTCCACTATTTTGTGTAGCTCGACAATTATCACGCTCTACAGTATGAAATCTACCTCATTAATAATGCATCCATTATAAGAGCACACCTCAGACGAAGGTCTCATTGCAAGTGAAAAGAAATCATCAGAGATATCTTCTCTCTCGCACAATTGTAGAACCTGATAATTAATTATACAATAAAAATGACTAAAAAAAAATGAATCATCTCTCAACTTCCAATACTATGTATACCTGAGATCTGAACCAATCGAAAAATTTGTGTTGATGTCTTATATATAAGTCAGAGGCGCTTTGAGCTTCATGACGAATTAACCTCAAGTGTTGCCTAGAAACTTGATCATTTGAAAGTTATATAAAAAAAACTTATCCTAGAACTTAGAAATTTATAAAGTTTGAAACGTACTTGCGATAATCTGTTATTTCTTTACAATTGTTGAGAATGTATCAATGTGCGTAAAGTTGATGCCCCTAATGGTCGTACCCTCTACCTAAATAATTCAAACTCACCAAATATCTCATGATCGGGAATGTTATCATCATTTCACTCATCTCTATTGAATCTCGTTTCAATCCCACTTAGATATCACGTTCCATGATTCATTCATTGCATATGCTTCCGCTATAGACCCCTTAGGACATGCTTTGTTCCATGTTCGTAAACTTCTTTCAATAGGATACATTCAATTGTAACTAACTGGACCCACCACTTTGGTTTCATATGGTAGATGAATAGCAAGGTATACCATTACATCGGAGAAGGCAGGCGGGAATATTTTCTCCAACTTATAAAGTATGACTATGATGTCTGCTTGTAGTCTGCTCAAATCACTTACACATATTGTTTTTGCACATAAGTCACAAAAGAATTTACACAATTCAAACAATAGTAGTGGATACGTTTTTTGGTAGGTATGCTCGAATACCAATAGGGAGTAGTCTATGAAGCAACACATGACAGTCGAGTGTTTTCAGCCCCGATATTTTTCCATCTTTGTCATTCACACATCATGATATGTTAGACACGAATCCATCAAGAAATTTTACTGATTTCAAACACTTATAAAATGAAAACTGTTCACTATTAGTTAATGCGTACGCTGCATGTGGTTTTAAAAATATGTTATTGACCTGTATCAAGTGTAGGTCCTTTCTTATCTTCAAATCTTGTAAGTCTAATCAAGCGTTCATTGTATCCTTTGTCTTTCCTTCAATATTTAACAATGTGCCCACCAAATTGTCGCGTATGTTTTCTTCAATATGCATTATATCCAATTTATGTCGTAACAATAGTCTGGACCAATATGAAAGTTGGAAAAAAAAATACTTTTCATAGCCCAGTTTAGAATTCGTTCTCTTTTTTTATCTTGCTTCGATGGATGTTACTAAGCATAGAAAAGTTTAACATATTTAATTGTTGTAAGATCTCTTCTCCATTCATTACGACTAGAGGAGGTCTACATTCAACTTTTCCATCATGTTGCCTCTTTGGCACCGACTACGATTCTCTGGAAGATAACGTTGAAGTCCCATAAATGATATTTTCCCTCTTATCCCGAAGGACGAATTATCTTCTTTGCATATTGGACATGCTTGATAACCTTTTGTACTCCACCCAGATAGGTCACCATACGCAGGAAAGTCATTAATAGTCCATAATAAGGTGGCATATAGTTGAAAAAACTTACCAATAACAGAATCATAAGTTCACATACCAATTGTCCATAACTCCTTCAACTCTTCAATTAACAGTTGCAAGTAAATATCAATTTCCTTTCCAGGAGATTTTGGACCAGGTATAAGCAAAGATATGAAGAAGTTTGTTTCCTTCATGCATTTCTAAGGAGGCAAATTATAGGGGATTATCACCACAGGCCACATACTATAAGAAATACTCATATTTCCAAACGGATTGAACCCATCTGAAGCTAATCCTAAACGAACATTTCAGCGATCTAAAGCGAAATGAGAAAATTCACGATCAAAATGTTTCCACCCCTTTGCATCAACTAGATGTTGCAATACATCCTCCATTTCAACTCACTTATCTTTATGTCATCTCATGTCAGAAGCGCCTCCTTTTGATGTAAACAATCATTTTAATCTCGGTATCAATGGAAAATAACGCAATACCTTATGGTATTTTTTTACCCTTGCCATCATTAACTTTGTACCGAGACTCACCACAAATGAGGCATTGTTGCAAATTTGCAAATTTTTTCGGGTACAATACACAATCATATTTGTACGCATGAATAGACTCATAACCTAGGCCTAAAACACGTAATTTTCACTTAGCTTCATAAAAGGAAGTAGGTATAGTGGTGCCAGTTGAAAATGCTACTTTTAACAATTTCAACAACATGTCAAACGATTTGTTACTCTAGCCGTTGAGAACTTTGATATGCATCAACTTCACTAAAAAGTTCAAGAACGAAAATTCCGAACAACCAGGGTATAGTTCATTACGTGCTTCGGTTATTAAATCCTCGAATAAGTTCGTGGTATCTCTTTCTTGACCATTAGAAGGCATTTCATTCTCAATCCCTTCTTCTTCGACAACATTACTCTCTATACTATCTACTTCAACATTGTGTATTGAATGAGTTGTATGACTTTCAAACCTCTAGATAAGTTTACTAGCTCTCTATGATATACCCATCACAGTATGAGGGAGATATTCCATATGTTAATAGATGTCGTTCCACGATATCTATTTTTTTCCAAATTGAATTCATACAATTCTTGCACATCTTATTCGTCCGGAATCATTAAAATGAAACTTCACCATATCTAAAAACTAGGATATTCCTTCTCTATATTATTTCTTAGTTTAATCCATTCTTTATTCATCCTTAAAAATAAATCTTTTCTGACCAATAATCCAAAACAATAACCTGTATTAGAGAACAAAGTAGAAAGCCTTTATTAAGCATGAATTTTGATTAATTGAATAAACAACACCAAGTTTGTTCGGAGATTTTAAAATTTTAAATAACCTCTAATAGGTAATTTGACTTGTGTATACACAACATCCATGAAATATAATTTATATTAAAAAGAATAATGAGCATTTAGGAATGCGATTCACTTTTTCAGAAGTATATTTCTTCCATATTTCTTACCATGATTTGTATCTTTCTTAAGTATAATTGTTATTAGACAGGACTTAAACTTTTCAGTTTTGCATTTTTGAGATGTACTATTGTAAATGATAGACTAAACTAAGTCCAAAATTAAGTAGTAAGTAAAAGGGATCCATTTTTTTGCCCCTGATCTTATTGATTTGGTTTGAAAACCAAAGTGTTTTTAGGGGTATAGAGTTGAATTTTCCTTCGTTAAGTTAGTTGAATTAACAGAGATGAACTAATATAGGACGGAGTATTTGTATGCAAGAACCAATGAAAATCACTTATACGGCCTTAGGCATAAGATCCCACCTATAGATATGCTCCGTATATATTCTAATTTCATTAACAAGGTCAAACTAAGAGAATCTTTTGCATTTAATCACTTTAATTTCTTGTTTCATTTAATTACACCCATCTTCATGTCCCCAAATTTATTAACTCCCATTACAAATTAAAATTCATCTTACTAACAGATTTATTCCATTATAGTGAGCTGGTGGACTTATGTTTGAACACTATGTGATGTATCGTTTTACTTATACATGTGTCGAACATCTCACAAACTAAATAACATACGTGAGTTACTCTTTTCGCTATCAAATTGAATATCTACCTCTTCATGTTTATCTTTTGAGAAGAATCCCTTTAAACTCTTTTAACAAATGTACACACTATTATCATATCCTTTCACTAGTTCTCTTTTCCAATGAACTGGTTGTTTGTAATACCATTTAAACAATCAAATCATAGAATAGAGTACCACGAACATTTACCTCAAACATAGCTTCAAATTCAAAACAAGAAAATAAATAATTGTTTGTTAACTCTCTTAACAAATGAACACATTATTGTCAAACAATCAGTTCATAGACCAAAGAATTTATCCTCAAACATAGTTTCAAATTCAAAAACACCAAAATGTTAAAAATAATTACTGCTAGCTAGCTGCAGTAATTGTGTAGAAAAATTCACTCTAATCTAATATCATCAGCCCCACAAATATAGAGATTTCAATATCATTAGCCCCAAAAATTACAAACCTACTTACAAAAAAGTATAGAAACAAAGTTGTTAGAGAGAATTTCTACAAAACTCCAACCATATTTACAGTAATCATCAGAAACCATCTAAAAAGCTAACAAATTTTACCAGCAAAAAGGATTGAAATACAATCATACAACTTGATTAAATAACTAAAGATTAAGATGAAGAGAACACAAAAGTGGGAAACTCAATAAAAAAATAAATTCAGATGATCAAACAACAGAAAGATAATAAAAAAGGCAAGTCGAGGAAGAAGAGCAAAGGCGAACCTGTTGAAAGCTTGCGAATGACACGGGAACGACGAATAGGTTCGCTTGTGAACGACACGGGAGCAGCGATCTTCCACTGCTAAGGTTTTTCAGATTGGGGAAGAAGAAAGATAATAGATCTACCTTTTGCCCGATTTGGGTTTTATACAAGATCTCCTAACGGCTATCAAGGATCGTTGGGAGTTCCAGGAACTCCCAACGAATAAATAACCCATCAGGAGTTACTATAACTCCCGATAGGTAATGTCCCACCGTCGAGAGATTGGACCTATCTCCCGATGGGTCCCTTACATTGTGGGGAGAGACCCTATCTCCCGACGACCGATCTTCTGACAGCGGATTTAAGTGTCGGGGACCCTCTTTTTCTTGTATTGAAACAGATTATGAATTTTAACAAAAAATTACAACATGATTTTAAACTATAAAAGAAGTTTAGAGATTATACCTTTAAAGAACACTTCTTCTCGTAAATCTCTCAAACTAACACAAACTCCTCGAACAATTACGAACTCCTTGAACAACAATAAAACTCGAATCAAAAGAGGAAGACACAAGCACTTGGTATTCTCAGTATTCTCAAGGAGAGAACCTAGGAGTGGTGGGCTTTGACTATTTTGGTTAGGAGGGAGTTTGTGAGTTTGGAGGAGGAAGACGATTAAGGAAGAACTATTGTATAGCTTTTTCTTCAATCGTGTAGTGCAAAGACTCCTATCATATAGACTCCGTAAATCATATAAATTCACTCACAAGTCGTGTAAATCATATTTCATTGATTTCCTTTGCCATAAAAAACTACTTAACCACCCACTAAGGTGGTTAGAGAGAAAAAGGGTTTATTATTCAAAATAATAAATAAATATCATAACCAAGTTATCATATTATATTTATAACTTATAATTTTAATATTGCATCATATACAATATAAACTATAGTTCCTTTTCTCTATTTTATGGCATTTGATATAAATCATATTTATATGAAATTTAACAACAATGAATCACATTCATAGAAAATATATTTTAATCTCATTTAAATATTTATTTTCTCCAAATTAATTTAATTATATTATATATAATTAAATTCCCTCTTATTCATTTGAACAATTCAAATTAACCCAAAACTGATTCTCAACTAAATCCTTTTGAGCTACCAAAGGAACCTTATGGACTTGTAGCTTGAAGCTCCAACGGTACGTAAATAATTAATTAAACTCTTTAATTACATTATCCACCATTTGTTAACTGTCAGGTACTCCACTAAAGACCGACAGCTGCACTTTTCGCACTACAAATATATTTCTATATCCATTAGATATAACCAATCAACAGTACGATGACCCTTCACAAATTGCTCGTAAGTACGGTTGGACCAAATTACCGTTTTGCCCCTGTAGTTACATCTAACTTCTTAAGTACCGTTAATCCCTCAAATGAATAATAAATCATAGTTCTACTATGACTAAATCTCTTTTGGTCCAGAAGAAGGTGTGATGTCACATTGTTCAAGACCCAGAATCAGGCCTTAAAGGAGCAATTTATCTACTTACTCTGCTTCGGGGAAGGAGTGAATTCCATCTTGTGTAGCTGAGTTCCCAACTCCCCAGTCAAACGAATCTTCAAAATGGTAGGCTTGTTGAGTCTGGCCACTCTCACCCATACAAATCAAAGGACCGCTTTTATAGGCAGGAGTTCACAACTCACTTAGGATTAAGGTCATGTTACCTATGGTCATCCTAGTGAAATGAAAGTCTCTATTATGAATAGCCTTATATAATGAGACTAAACATTTTGTGGTCTGGTCTTATACAAACTTCTTTATATAGAATATCCCCGCTCGCATGTCTAATACATGAATGATCAATATCAGATCATTTATAGCACTTTACAACAATTGTAACATCTACAAAGTGAGCCATACTCGTAGTGTTACCAAAATAAGGTACCCAGCCTTATCCATATACCACTTAAACATGATCCAGGATAAGGTTATCACTTAAACATGATCCACTTGTATGTCTCCACATACATGTTTAAGTTACAACGATAACCTTGGATGTTAGTTAATTGGTTTGTGGTTAATGTAATTAAAATATCACATATTTCATAGACAAAGTGAATAAAATATCAAATATTATTAATCACTTACAAGTTTGTTCATACAAGGTTTACAAACTATAAGACCCTACGAGATTTAGGGCATCAACCCCAACAATCTCCCACTTATTCTAAAGCTAGTGGGGTATACAAGATAATAAAATACAAGTACACAAAGTAATAAACTAGGGCATAACACGCCCAGTACAAGATCTCCCACTTGCCCTAGTTCAGCCGGGGTTTGTCCCATAGACCTATACTATGGAAGTGACCCTTAAACACTGTAGTCGTGAGGGCCTTCATAAACGGATCAGCAACGTTGTGCTCCGAAGCTATCTTCATGACAATCACGGTCCCTCGATGCACAATCTCTCAGATGAGATGATACTTCTGCTCTATGTGCTTGTCGTGCTTATGACTCCTAGGCTCATGAGAATTAGCCACAACTCCACTATTATCTTAATAAAGAGTGATGGGTTTTGACATGTCTGGAACAACTTCCAGATCAGTCAGGAATTTCCTGAGCCAAATGGTTTCCTTAGCAGCTTCACAAGCACTACATACTCAACCTCGATGGTGGAGTCCGTGATGCATCCCTGCTTGGTGCTTCGCCATACTACTACCCATTCGTTAAGAGTAAACACTAATCATGAAGTGGATTTTTGGAAATCCCAATTAGTTTGAAATCAGAGTCCATGTATCATATAAGGATCAAATCCTTAGAACCATACACAAGCATGTAATCCCCCGTTCTCCGTAGATACTTGAGGATGTTGTTAACGACTGTCCAGTGATCATATCCTGGATTAGATTGATATCTACTAACAATCCTCATTGCATAGTAGATGTTAAGTCTAATACATAACATCACATACATTAAACTGCCCACGGTAGATGCATAGGGACCTGTCTCATTTCCTCAACCTCTTAAGGTTAGGACACTATTCCTTAGGCAATGTAACTCCGTGCCTGAAAGGCAATAAGCCTCTCTTTGAGTTCTGCATCGAATATTTGATCAACATCTTGTCAATAGACAATGCTTGAGACAGTGCCAACATTTTGTTTTTTCGATCCCAAAAGATCTGAATACCAATAATAAACCCTCTTTCAAATCTTTCATTTGGAATTGGGTCACTAGCCAGTTCTTAATTGTAGTCAGTAAACATACATCAATCCTAATGAGTAGGATATCATCTACATAAAACACTAGGAAAACTACTGAGTTGTTGATGATCTTCTTGTAGACACAAGGCTCATCAACATTCTGATCAAAGCCATAAGATTTGATTGCAGTATCAAATCTTATATTTCAAGATCGAGATGTCTGTTTTAGTTCATAAATGAATCGATTAAGCTTGCAAATATTTTGCTCTTGACCTTGGACTATGAATCCCTCAGGCTGCACCATATAAATGGTCTACTTAAGATTTTCATTCAGAAAAGTAGTCTTGACATCCATTTGTTATATCTCATAGTCATAATATGAGGCAATAGATAAGAGGATCCAAATAGACTTTAGCATGGAAAGGTTTCTTTTGATCTGCTAGTTGAATTCATGAATAGACCAGTAAATAGCAAAGACCAAACGAAGATATCAAGGGGGGTTTATATTCTCAATATTGGCATAGGCATATGAAGTGTAATATCAACATTAAGCAATCCTCAAAATTTCTTTACAAAGAAGTATCTCAAACAAGTTACAATGAATAGTAAATTAGGTTGCAGATAGCCAACCAAAATGGAGGGACCTAAAGAAAAAGGTCTTTGATTCAAACAAGGTATGATAATCTTTACCAACAAAGTTGACATAATTTTTTAATTATCAGTTCTAAACTAACAACTTGCTTTATTGTTGATTTCTCAACTTGAAATATGCCCTTTACTCACAATCCCATTAAAAATCAATATGTCATATCTTGTTTTGTTCCTTGAGGATAAGAAAAAAGTGATGAAAGATGTTGAAGAAGAATTGAACAAGTATATGCCAGAAGAAAGAGTGGTTGAGCTATCATTGACTATGGCACTCGCTTCTACTTCTGGGATTGTTGATATGATACAAAGGTTTGAACGAATAGAGAAAACCCAAGAATTGATGATCAAAAGAATGGAGGAAACTTTTGAAGAAATGAAGATTGGTAGAGAAAGGTTGACAAAGAAGATAGATGACCTAGTAGAAACATTAAAAACAATGATTGAATACATGAGAAGTACATAAGTTGGTAGATTATTTGCTTCGACAAGTAATCTATATATGGTATGTAATCAAAATACATTGTATTTGTTTTCTTTCCTAATTCACATCTTTTATACATTATATGATAATAGGCAGCACCCAAATTCAAATAAGAGCTCGATGAAATTGAGAAAGAGTAGGAAGAATAGAAAGAAGAAAAAGAGTTTGTTGATCGTTCTGATGCTCCATAAACAATTCAAAGAAAAGATGACGATGAAGATGAAGAAGGACAAGGAAATAATAACCCACAATCCACAGTATTACAAGTTGAACACAAGGAAGCAAGAGAAGGAGCCAAAACCAAGGAGCCATTGGGAAAAGAGTCTAAGGAAACATAATGCAAGGTAATAAAATATAAGTGTATTAAAAATTATATTGTTTCATCTACAAATACATGGAAGTTGTATTGTCAAGTTAATTGTGATAAGATACTGAGATCAGATGAAGTAATCAATGAAGTCATTTGATCAATTGATGAAAAAGAGATTTATGAGAAGCTGGAAAGATCGAATAAGGGAAAAGCAATGAAATAGGTATTTACGTGATAAATTGTAAAATACTTAATTACTTATCTTTTATCTTCACAATAACTAAATTATTCACATTTTTTTACATATTAATAGAATAAGACTCCTAGGACTTCAACAACAAAGATTTTTGACAAAATAAGGTCATTGTGGTGCAAAAATAAACACCAAAAACCAAAGACTCAAGAGGTACAATATAGAAAAAAATATCATTTTGGATCTTATAATGTCTAGATAACTAACAAATGATATTTATTACATAACAACTTATAGGTCAAAGTTGTACAATATCGACGAGAATAACCTTGCTATGAGAGTCATACTTAAACACGTAAGAAGGAATGATCTTATAAATTTAGGAATGATCTTATAAATTTAATGAGTACTAACATTTATTCAATATCAACAATTACTAATTATTTAATAAATGTTGTTAGTTAAGCACAAATAAAGCAGACTGACCAGGATGGCCATCCAACAAGAAGAGAGAAAAGTCAAACAGTGGGAAAGAAAAAAGACAAATGGCACAAACAAATGATGCAAAACCACCAATCACATACAAAAATTTTGGTGAACCTAACATTAAATACAATGTCAAGCACAATGTCACAAACAATATGTATGAAAAGTGGGCAACATGAAAGCAAACAGAAAAATAACGACGCGGAGATTGGTCACCCAGTTCGGAGCAAAAATACCTACGTCTAGAGGGCGGTATGCTACGTCTGGGGAGCACACAGAGAGGGGCTAGTGTGCAAAAACACCTATGACGAGAGTTTAACTAGCAATTACAAAGAAAGTACTTATCTGATATTGTCCCTCTTCAGTGACTCACGTATAGCTTCCACTTCAGTTTCAACTTAGGCTCCTTTTAAGTTTAAGCTCCCCTCTTTTCCACAATATTGTTCTTCAAGCTTTATAAAAGATCCCCTCAATACAACATACTTAGGCTCCCCTTAAGAGTGAGATCCCTTCACATTCATCATATTTAGACTCCCCCTAAATATGAGTTTTCTGCATCATTAATGTACTTAGGCTCCTCCTAAATACAATATCAAATCAAACTCTTCCAAGTTCTGCAATGGTTATCGAACCAAAAAGGTCTTAGCAATAAATACAAAGATTTTCAATAACAATATATGGAGGTTAAGGCTAAGAAAAACCCTAAGCTCAAAACTCTCAATACAAACTTTTCTAATTAGGCGACTAATCCTAAAAATGAATAAGAGTACAATATAAATAAGGCTAGGTCTGAAAATATATTTTATGAGTGAATAAATATTCTCTGCAAGAAAATAAGGAAAGTAGATACAAAAATCTGAAAATCACGCAGACATAAATGGAAAAGATATTTTGCAGAATCTGCTACCAAAGATCTAACAATGTTAACAACAATGTCTTTATCATGTTGTTCGATTTTTGCCTATAATAAAATCAGCCAACCACACTAATGTTTTATGATAATATCAGCCAATCAGGCTGCAGTAACAATATCTTTCTTTGATTATTTTTTTAAGGAAAAACAGACCAATTATCAAGGCACGTCAACGGAAGCAAACTAACCAGACTAGAGCAACGCACAAATAACCACAAACTATTAGACATACCAAATCAACAATCACAACCATAAACCATCGAGCAAATAAATCAAACCCAAATTATAACGACCGCACTCATTCTCCCCCTTTTGTTTGGCTTACAAAAAACAGTCAAAGCCAACACCAGATATCATATAACACATGCCTAGAGCCTTCAACATCTAGGCCTGACATAGAGGCAACATTTACACAAATAACAGGTAACCACAACAACTCAACATTAATTTCAACCATAAGATCAGTAGTGCAAAAAGAGAACATGAAATCTCGTGATTCAGATGTAAGAACCTATAGGATACAATTTCCAATAGAAAGAGTTTCACATTAGACATAAAAAATATCAATAGAAAAAAAAAAACAAATCCTCATTAGCCAGCAAAAGAATGCCTTGGACGATGACAAACACAAGATGTTGTTGAAACAGATTAACACTAACATAAGTAACACATAAATCGACAATGACGAATTGCCCATTCTCAAACCAATGCTCACAAACACCTCTAAAGAGCTTAATAACAAACTCTTTTGTAGCAGAACAATGCTCCAACGTAAACATAAGATCTTCCCATTCTCAGATCAACTTTTTAATAATCTTTGTAATCTCTTTGTAAGTTTCGATGCCTGTCTCTTTCACAAAAACTTTTGTAGAATGACTTGGACAACAATATATGGCTTACCCTAAAATAAAAATCAATGACACCTCTAGATACAATTCAAAAATGGAAGGAATACAACAAACACAACAAGAATAAAATTGGAAAGAATCACCCCAGCGGATCTGCAACCAAATAAGGAAAGAGAACCAGAGCTAAATATTTGCCCATAAAGCCAGAGACAAAAAGTCCAATGAGATAAATAAGGAAAATATTATCTGCCAACCAAAACCATAACAAACCATTACAAAAGACAACCCATACCATACCAAAGAAGCAACAAAGAATGGTATCTATCTCACAATCGTAGCCAACCCATAAGAGAGGGCTGAGAAGAAGACGTATCATCAAAAGATGTATCCCTCATGTCAAGCGCAACACTGAGAACAACATAATCAACATCTTTAACATCAACATGACCAACAGTAGGAATATTAGATATACTAACTTCCTTAAGCCCGTTAGAGCCTAAATTTTCCATGACAGAATCCAAAACTATCTTACTGATAACAAAATTGAAGGAACTCATTTATCAGATAACCTTTGAGCGGAAGCAGATCGTCCAAATCCCATTATGAATGAACGGATACGTTTACAGTCATACAAAATAGTTTATGCATTAAACTTAAACTACAACATGCTTTCTAAATAAAAACAAAGGAATAAGAGATTATACCTTTGAAGAACCCTTCTTTAAGTAATCCCTCGATCATTCACAAACACGTCGAACAACACGATCTCCTTTGAACAGCAACAAGTAGCAACTCAATCCTCAAACCAAATATGACACTACCACTTGGATACCTTGGTATTCTCGGTGTGAGAACCTAGGAGTGGTGGGCTCTGGCTAATTTTGGTTAAAGGGAAAGTTTGGTGTGGAGGAGGAAGACGATCGAGAAGGGAATAAAACTGTCTTGTAGATGAATGAACCTATCACATAGGCTTCCTACTCGATCATTTAGATAATGAGGCTATCGTATAGTCTCTCAAGAAATCATGTAATCACTCGATTCTTACTCGATAGCCTATCTGATGTCTCTCGGAATAATTAGAAAACCATTTTCTTTTATCCCACCTTTTCCATAAAGCCAAATAACTACCCACTCAGGGTGGTTATGGAGAAAAATGAGTTAATTATCTAATAATTAATAAATTATAAATAAATGTGGTAATTAACTTATCATATTATATTTATAACCTATAGTTTTAATATTTCATCATATACAATATATATAAACCATAGTTCATTTTCTCTATTTTATGGTATTTAATATAAATCATATTTATATTAAATTTAATAACTATGAATCTCATTCTTAAAAAATATATTTGAATCATATTCAGTTAAACTCATATAGCGAATAGGTGAGTTCGCAACCCTCTCACTACGTCGAGGTTCCCTCAACACTTGAGGTGGATTTGACCTACTAGATGAACCTACATCAACAACTCTTGGGAGGTAGTAGGATCTTCAAAAACTCTTTGTTGAAGGTTCAGTAGTTTCTTTGGAAAACTCATTCAACACGATTTTGCTTCTAGGTCTATGCTCCCTTATATGAGCCTCCTCAAGAAAAGTAGAATTTATCGATATAAGCACTTTGTTTTCTTTAGGATCATAAAAATAACCCCCTCGCGTCCCTTTGGGGTAGACTACAAATAGGCATAACCTTGAACGTGGTTCCAATTTCTTAAAATTAGCCTCAAGCACATGTGTTGGGCAACCTCATATACGTAAATGACGTAAACTAGCTTTACGGCCATTCCACAACTCCAAAGGTGTTCTAGCAACACTCTTGGAGAGAACACGGTTCAGGATGTAAGCTGCAATCTCTATAGCAAAACCCCAAAACGAGTCAGGTAAGGAAGCATAACTCATCATCGACCGAACCATGTCCAACAAAGTTTGATTTCTCCTCTCTGATACACCATTCTATTGCGGTGTACTAGGTGGTGAGAGTTGGGAAAATATTCCATGTTCTATCATATAGTTCTGGAACTTAGAATCTAAAAACACTCCACCTCGATCAGATTGAAGCGTTTTATTCATTTAACTTAATGCATTTTCAACTTCAACCTTGAACTCTTTGAAATTTTTAAATGACTCAGACTTATGTTGCATTAAATAAACGTACCCATACCTTGAATAATCATCAGTAAAAGTGATGAAGTATTCATAGTCTCCCCTGGCTCGTATATTTATTGAACCACAAAAGTTTGAATGCACTAGTTCTAGAGGCTCTTTGACTCTATAACCTTTTCTTGTAAAAGGTCTTTTAGTCATTTTTCCTTCAAGGCATGACTCGTACACAGCTAAAGAATTTTCTTCTAACTCGCTTAGAAGTCCATTCTTCATCAACCTCTCAATTCTATTGAGATTAATGTGCCTTAAACGTAGGTGTCAAAGTTGGGCATTTTCTTTAGGAGAAACTTTATGTCATTTATGTTGAGTTACAACAGTTTTAAACATCTCTATGTTATGGAGAGAATTTGTTGCTAACGGCGTTAGCACATACAAATTATTTTCCAATTAAGCCAAACATATATCAACACGATTTTTCAAAATAAACACTTTATTTATAGAAAATTCAGTTGATATTTACATTCAAGCAACGAATTTATAGAAATAAGTTCTTTTTTAACTTGGGAACTAGATACGCATCATTCAAAAATGATAAGCCTACTCTGTAAAGTCAACCGGAAACCTCCCACTGCCACAGTTGAGACGACGTGTCCGGTTCCAATTCACATCATCATCTCACAGCACTAAGTTGCCGCCAGGAACTAATTCCCTAAAATGAAGAACAAACATGGTTAGTGGCCCTAGAGTCAATAATCCAGGCACAATCATCATTCTCTATAAACAAGTTCCCAAAACTAGTTAATCGCATTAACCTTGTTTGGCCTTCTTCTTCTCAGCCAAATAACATGGGCAATTCCGCTTCCAATGGTCGTCTTGGTTACAACGGAAACATTTTTCTTTGTCAACCCTCACTAGTTGCCTACCCTTTAGAGTAGCAGGTTGTGGGTTAGCAGGCGCCTTCCTCTTACCACCCTTCTTCTTCTTCCACTTTCTGGTGCCGGAAGTAGAAGGTGCAGACTTAGTTCCAGAGGTAGAATCTTTGTGGAACTTTTTAGAAGATGGAGCAACATTTACCTTACCAACCTTCGTTTCCTTACTTTTCAGAAAAGATTGGAAATTCTACAATTCATTGAGTAAATTTGTAAGGTTATAATCAACGTTGTTCAGAACAGCGATGCTTACGAAATGAAGGAAGCTTTCTGGTAACGACTCTAGAATAATGGTAACCTAGCTGGCCTCATCGATGCTCGACCCGTTCATCTCTGCCACATTAAAGTGGACCATCATATTGAGAACATGTTCCCTAACAGATGTTTCCTTCTTCATCCGTGAATTGAAGATGTACTTCAGAGCATCGTGCCTGAGCTACGTAGAGGGTTGTACAAACATTCCCCTAAGGGACTCCATAATCTCGCGTGCAGTGATCATGGGCTTATGTTTCTTGGCCAAAACTTCGTTAAGACTGGCCAAGCTATATGTTTGGGCCTTTTCGTTCGCCCATGTCCAACGCTCATACACATCTCAAATGTTTCGAGTAGTGTTAGGAAGTGGAATAGGAGGACACTCCTCTATAAGGATGAACCTCAAGTCATTGATGATTAGTATCGTGTTAATTGTATTCTTCCAACTAGCGTAATCTCACCAGTCAATTTATCGGCGGTAAGTAGTGATAAAGTAGCGATAGCCATATTAAAATTTTTGAAAATTAACAAACTTAATAAGTCTACTTTCATTAAACCACTTTTAAAACCAATCAAGTTTTAGCAAAATAGTTCTAGTGTACCCAAAGTGAATTCTATTTTGCAATGATGCTCTAGTGAGGCAAGACAAAAGTCATCGTAGGATGATCAAGTGCTCCTTCACTGGAATGAGACAATCTCAACCATTAGACAGAAACAACTCCTTGTAACTGAATCTAACAGTCACCATTGTTCAATCCATAATTTGTTAACATCCTTAACAATTCTTTGTAAGTGTAACCCCTCATTTTAGGCCCCAGAGTCCTGCCTTAATGAACCAACCTTAGGGAAAAGCCGATTAGGATAAGAGACTAAAGCAACCTTATCCATTACTGAAGATCAAATAAAGAGTTGAGCAAAACAGCCAACCTTTATGGGGACACTCCCAGGATGCCACGAGGCGATGCACTAAAACTTTATCCAACCTAATGAGAGAGATCGAGGGATATATTGTCACACATCCCTCTCCCTCTTACTATGAAAGTTCTCTCCATTCAACTTTTTATTGACCTACCTAAATGCCATCTATAAGGGTACACTCCTAGGGTGCCTCGAGGCTGATGATAGATCTCACAGGTGTGAACTTTTTAGGGAGAAATGTGTAGAGATAAAGTGAAGTATCATATATCCCAATTACCTCCCATTGAATGTTCTATCTTGGGTTCATTAACTTAGAAAATCCGGCTACTGGTTTTAACTAAGTGGTTTGTTTAATTTGCTCAAAAACAACACTTGCTTTTGATGATTAAACAAGTTAATTCAAGTATTATTAAACACATTAACGGACTTTCATCAAATTTGCATGCATATAACAAATCTATCTAATTTACCTTTCTAGGTAGGTTCCCAGGTAAAGGTGCGACGTTTCCATCGACTTAAGTACCCCATAGCCAAGACCAGCCTTAACCAAAAGGTCCTTTATCGATAAAAAAGATTTGTCTAAGTCACTTCGTTTCTTTTTGTCCAAGTTACTTGTTTTTTTGTCCAAGTTTCTTCTCTTTTTGTCTAACTCACTTCCTTTTTTCTTTGTGAGTTTCGGGAATATCCCCATTCATAGGTCCGAGATCCACATCTATGAATTGAAAGGTCCGAATGATCAACTCTGCAATTAGTTGTTAGAATCAATAGGTCTTCAAATCGTACATTTGAAAAAATTGAAACCCTTCTTATTGGATGATCATGATATTTCCCAAAAATCGAAATTCTTGATCAATGGAGAAACAATATCACCATACATTTATTACATATTTAATCTTTTATTAGTCAACTTAATCCTATTAAATTGAATTAAAAAATTAAACTTAGGTTTCTAATCTTATTAGAAATGTGATCTTAGGTCTATCTCAATCGAATTTTAAAACACTTTTAAAACATGATTAGAGCCTAAGGTTTGCATGCAACTCTTTATTATTGATTTTAATTCTAATTTCATTAATTATAACTCTTATAAAGAATGAAATAATTAAAACCATTCACATTGCTAGCTAAACATTCACAAGGTATTTATAACTTTTATAAATAAACCTAAGTGTCATGCTTCATACAATGTTTATTCATTACTAATATATAACTTTTATATAACAAAGTAATGAACTAAGCATACATTCCATGCTAACATACAACCTTATATTATAACACTTATAATATAAATGATGCATGGATTATGCTTTAATGCATACATATATTATAACTCTTATATTATATGATGCATGAGCATTCTTTAAGGTAATTTAGTCATGAAAACTAATATATTATAACACTTATAATATAAAGATGATGCATGAAAAAATGCATAACCTATGGTGGGTTTTAAAACTACATGACATACATTATGACATATAATATAAACATACATCACATGCACATTTAATAAAAGTTAATGAACCGGGATAATTTGTCTCAAAACCAAAAAAAAAATGTTAAACTATTACAAAAGTTGGAGTCAACCGAATCGAACAGGTGAACCGGGTCTTAATCGCTTCCCTTGAAGCCTCGTCAGTTGATCGTGTAGTAAATCCTTTGATCGTTGAGTAACGCACATCAAGTGTAAACGATCATTTAGCAATGTTCATGTGGCTTAGGACTATGCGATGAGCATGAAAGTCCACGCGATCATGCAGCATGCTTCTGACAAGGATACCACCTCAGCATCTTCAACACAAGAAGAGGGCCAGCATGGAGCCACCGTGGCCTCTCTCTCCCCAAACGGTTTCTGGTATAACCAAAAAATGCTCGACTACCTGCAGACCAGCAAAATGACAGAAGTTATTATTTTAGTGATTCCCTTTTTATTTTGTCGTTTCTTATATCCAAATTGGTGTATATATTACCTCATTCATTCTGTAAAGAATATATAAGAAGTGTAGAAGAAAATACTCATTAATATAATACAAAACAAGAAGAAGGAAGAAGAGTTTTTACCTTCCTCGTGAAAGCCCCAGGTCAGCTGCTTTGTTCAGTCTGTCATCAATCCTTCTTCTTCTTATTTCAGCAAACTCTGACTTGGTATCAGAGAACCGGTCTACTTTAATCAACACTCTTGATAAGCAAATCGATCCAAGATGGCAAATCCTCCAGTATCCCTCAGCCTACCTTTCCAAGCATCGTTAACAATGGTAACATCATACATCCACCACTAAACCAGCTACTAAACCAGAGACATCCATTAAGATGGACAGGTCCAAATTTCTCTTCTGGCAAAACCTAGCATGGCCAATACTTAGAAGCTACTGTCTAGAAGGCTTCCTTACCAGAGAAAACCCCTGCCCAAGTCGATTTATTGTTAGACAAGCAAATGAAAACTTAGGTGAAAGCTCCAGTGCTGATCTGACCCTTGCAACTTCAGAAAGAGCTGAGTTGCAGCCTAATCCAGACTATGAAGCATGGATAGCAGTCGACCAACTACTCTTAGGTTGGCTTTACAACTCTATGAACCAAGAAATTGCTACTTAAGTAATGGAACATCAAACATCAAGGGAACTATGGGAAAACGTCAAAGAGCTTGCTGGAGTCCAATTTAGAGCTGAAACGGATTACTTGAAGAGAATGTTCCAACAAACTCGCAAGGCAGCCCTGAAGATGAGTGAGTATTTAACTGTGATAAAGAAATATGCTGATAGTCTTACTCTTGCAGGTTCACCAGTGACTCCTTCTGATCTTATATCTCAAGTGTTGGCTGGTTTGGATGAGGAGTACAATCTGGTCATTGTGGCAGTGCAAACCAAGGGCACAACCAAGTGGTCTGACCTTCAATCTGATCTGCTATCATACGAAAAGAGACTTGAGTATCAGCTTGCCATTAAGTCCGGTGTTACTGGTATGACAAATATTTCATCTCTCTGAACTCTCCATCAGTAAATATGGTACAGAATAGCCCCAACACTCCATCAAACTCCCATCGAAACTCCTATGGATACAACTAATCGTCAAATTACAAAGGTGAATGAGGAAGAAATAGAGATCGTGGTCAATGGAACAATGCCTCTACAACTAGGCCTACCTGTCAAACTTGTGGGAAACTAGGCCATACTACTGATATATGTTACTTTAGATACAACAAAGAGTTCAATAATCCAAGATAGACTCATACTCAAGGAGAATCCACTCAGCTTCCTTCAAATAGGAACCAAGAACAATCTTCCTCAGCTTTAGTTGCTCACTCAACAACTACCTCACCTGAAACAGTAGTTGACCTCAACTGGTATGTTGACAGTGGGGCCTCAACTCATGTAACCAATAGTTCAAACTTCCTTCAATCCTCCTCCAACTACACAGGTAATGACAAGTTGTTGTTGGTAATGGCACTCCTTTTAGCATATCTCAGTCAGGACACTCAAACTTACATACTAAGAATGACATTTTGTCCCTGTTAAACATACTTTATGTACCTGCAATCACCAAAAACTTAGTCAGTGTTTCCAAGTTAGCAAATGATAATAATGTTGTGGTTGAATTTCATGCTGATTTTTGTGTGGTTAAGGATAAGGACTTGGGGGTGGCACTTCTGACCGGCCGGCTTAAAGATGGGCTCTACCTCTTGGACAATGTCAACCAGCTGATAAATAAAGAACCTTCCATATCAGGATCCTCAGGTGCTTGTTTGACAGATTGGTTCAACCAGTTCTCCTCATCTGCTACTCTTACAACCAATACCACCATCTCCAAACTATTCCTCCATAGATGTTTAGGCCATCCATCCTCTAAAATTTTGTCTAAACTTATTAGTGGATGTAATCTGAAAAATGTTATCTATGAAAAGTTCTTTTGTGAAGCATGCCGATTTGGAAAGTCACACAATCTACCATTTAATGATTCTTTGTCTCGTGCCAAACAACCCTTTGAGTTAGTTTATATTGATCTCTGGGGACCAGCCCCAATCCTATCTGCAGATGGCTATAGATATTATGTTCTATTTATGGATGACTTCAGCAGGTTCACTTGGCTTTATCCCCTAAAACAAAAGAGTGACACGCCTTTCAGAACTTTCAAGCCCTTGCCCATACACAGTTTAACAAAACTATTGGCACCTTGCAAATGGATGGAGGAGAAGAATACCAACCTGTTGCTCAATTGTGTACAAAGTTGGGAATTTGTATCAGATTGTACTGTCCCTACACATCAGCTCAGAATGGTCGTGCTGAGCGCAAACATAGGCATATTGTTGAGACTGGTTTAACACTTCTTGCTCAAGCTAGGATACCCCTGCATCTATGGTGGTATGCCTTTCAAACCGCTATGCTCTTTATTAATGGTTTTCCTTCTTCTATTCTTCAGGACATCAGCCCAATGGAAGCATTACTTGGGAAGAAATTGAATCTACTATCTTTCAAAGTGTTTGGATGTGCCTGCTACCCTCATTTTTGGCCCTATCAGCCCCACAAATTTGATTTCCACAGCAGAAAGTGTGTATATCTTGGTCCCTCACCTATGCACAAAGGGTATCGATGCCTCAATGATGATGGTAAACTCATTATCTCACGCCATGTAGTGTTTAGTGAAGAGGATTTTCCCTTTCACACAAGTTTTGCCAATAACCAACCCTCCAGCCCTTCCACTTCAGCCCCTCTAATTACCACTTGGTTTCCTCAATCGTCAGTCCACTTACCCTCACCATGTCCAACACCAACTAACTGTTTTCCTCAACCTTCTTATGATCATCATCACTGTCCTGTTCCATTGCCAACTCCAAACAACACACACTTAAACTATGATCTACTTTCTCCAACCTCACCTCTCTTGCCTCCATCTCAAGACCTCCACAATCCATCAGATTCTCCTACAAACTCAACCCCACAAAATCCTTCTCCACAACCCTCCCTCCAACCTCAACTGATCCCTGCCCAGCCTTTACTAGACACTCACCCCATGGTTACTAGGGGAAAAGCAAGTATTTTCAAGCCTAAAGTCTGGTCTGCAGAACTTGCCACTGATCTCAGTAAAACCGAACCAACCACTGTCTCTCAAGCCCTATCTGCTCCACAGTGGAAACAAGCAATGCATGAAGAGATCATAGCCCTGCAGCGCACCAACACTTGGACATTAGTCCCTCCCACCTCTGCTACTACTATAGTTTGCTGCAAATGGGTGTATAGGCTAAAACGAGATGCACAGGGATCAGTTCAAAGGTACAAGCCATCAGCATCCTAACTTTGACTATTTTGACACATTCAGCCCTGTTGTCAAGCCCTCCACCATCAGAATTATCCTCACACTTGCAGTCTCCCATCATTGGCCACTTCGTCAAATAGAGTTCAACAATGCCTTCCTCAATGGCACACTTAAAGAAACTATCTACATGTCTCAACCCCCTGGTTTTGAAAGTGCCACTCACCCTCAATATGTCTGCAAGCTTAGTAGAGCTATTTATGGCCTTAAACAAGCCCTTCGAGCTTGGAATGATGAGCTCAAAAGCTTCCTATGTCGCACTGGCTTCAAAGTAATTCCCTTGATACATTCTTCTACTATATGCGAACTCCATCATCTGTCACCATGCTTCTTGTCTATGTGGATGACCTAATCCTTACAGGTAGCAATCCAGCTTATATTGATCACCTTGTAACCATATTCCATAATCAATTTTCCCTTAAAGATCTTGGTACACTTAGCAAATTCCTTGGCATTCAAATCTGTTACACACCAACCGGTCTTCACCTTCATCAAGCCCAATACATTACTGACCTCTTAGCCAAGCTCAATCTTCAACATATCAAACCTTGTCCAACACCTGCTGCCCCTAGAGCTTTATTTTCAATCAATATGGGCACACCTCTTCCTGACCCTTTCCTCTATCGAAGCACAGTTGGTGCTCTCCAATATCTAACCAATACCCACCCGAACATAGCTTATATTATTAACAAGTTAAGTCATTTCCTCAAAGCTCCAACTGATATGCATTGGTCAGCTATCAAAAGAGTGCTTTGCTACCTAGCTAGAACAACACAGCTTGGCTTAACAATTCAATCGGACCCACATCTTACCATTTCAGCTTATTCTGATGTTGATTGGGCCTCGAGCCTTGATGATAGGAAGTCCACAGCTGCATACTGTCTTTATCTTGGTTCCACCTTCATATCTTGGTCTTCCAAGAAACAAGCAATGGTGGCATGTTCTAACACAGAATCAGAATATCGAGCTCTAGCTCATGCTGCCACTAAAGTCATTTGGGTTCGCAACTTACTCAATGAAATAGGCTTCTCTCCGACCAGCATTCTTGTTCTCTGTTGTGACAATATTGAAGCAGGTGTGTTGGCTGCTAATATAGTGTTCCACGCTCGAACTAAACACATCGAAATTGATGTGCATTTCATTCGAGATCTTGTTCTTACTGATCAACTTCACGTCCGGTATGTCCCTACCAAAGAACAGCTTACTGATTGCCTCACAAAGGCTCTTCCAATTCAAACATTCTCCTATTCGAGAAGCAAGCTCGGCCTAACTCAGTTAAGATCTCACTTGAGGGGGGATGACAAGGATACCACCTCAGCATCTTCAGCACAAGAAGAGGTCCAGCATGGAGCCACCGTTGCCTCTCTTTCTCCCCAAACGGTTTCTGGTATAACCAACAAATGCTCGACTACCTGCAGACCAGCAAAATAACAAAAGTTGTTATTTTGGTGATTCCTTTTTTATTTTGTCGTTTCTTATATCCAAATTGGTGTATATATTACCTCATTCATTTTGTAAAGAATATATAAGAAGTGTAGAAGAAAATACTCATTAATATAACACAAAACAAGAAGGAGGAAGAAAAGTTTTTACCTTCCTCGTGAAAGCCTCGAGTCAGCTGCTTTGTTCAGTCTGTCATCAATCCTTCTTCTTCTTATTTCAGCAAACTCTGACTGC
The DNA here is from genome assembly GCF_009727055.1 of Benincasa hispida. Classification (NCBI taxonomy): domain Eukaryota; kingdom Viridiplantae; phylum Streptophyta; class Magnoliopsida; order Cucurbitales; family Cucurbitaceae; genus Benincasa; species Benincasa hispida. The sequence goes on from NC_052359.1 coordinate 36,284,268, forward strand.
TTCGAGTAATGCATGCCATTTGATCGTGTAGCTAACAATTATGCAATGAGCATGATAGTCTACACGATTGAGTAGCAAGCATCGAGTATCGTATACCATGCGATCGTGTAGCTACTAACTAGGCAATGAGCATGATAGCCTACACAATCATTTAACGCGCATACCTTGCATCAAGTATCAAATAATATGCAATTGTTTACCCCCGATCATCTATACAATCATGTAGCCAACGCAACACAATCGAGTAAACTCTTTACACGATTGCATAGTATCATCTATGTGATCGTTTAGCAAATATTACATGGTCAAGTAGAACATTTCTACACGAACGCATAGCCAAATCTAAACGATTGTCTAGCTTCAACTACACGATACGACCATCGTTTCATCTTCTCCATCGAAGCGAACTGCAACTCTTGCCTCTGAAGCTTCTTCACGAACGACTCAAAAACTTAAAATGAATACAAACTCGATTACAAGCATTTATGCCCAAAAACGCAGGGGCCCTTACAATTAACTTTCGTAAAAGTAAATAGAAAGCATTAAACAGAGACAACTATCCTGAAATTATCCATCAACAACATCCACAAACATTTAACACTTAAATGCATTGTAGAAACTTAAAAACCCACTAGACTGTAAATGAAATTCAATACAGCAAAATGGAATTTGAAAATCAAGACACAACCCACATGTCCTAGGATCGTAACCTCAGAAACTCCATTTATCAGAGAACCTTTGAGCAGAAGCGAATCGTCCAAATCCCATTATGAATGAAAGCATACGTTTACAGTCATACAAAATAGATTATGCATTAAACTTAAACTACAACATGCTTTCTAAATAAAAACAAAGGAATAAGAGATTATGCCTTTGAATAACCCTTCTTCAAGTAATCCCTCGATCGTTCACAAACGCGTCGAACAACACGATCTCCCTCGAACAGCAACAAGCAGCAACTCGATCCTCGAACCAAATATGACACTACCACTTGGATACCTTAGAATTCTCGGTGTGAGAATCCAGGAGTGGTGGGCTCTGGCTAATTTTGGTTAGAAGGAAAGTTTGGTGTGGAGGAGGAAGACGATCGAGAAGGGAATAGCACTGTCGTGTAGATGAATGAACCTACACATAAACTTCCTACACGATCATTTAGATAATGAGGCTATCGTATAGTCTCTCAAGAAATCGTGTAGTAACTCGATTTCGTACTCGATATTCTATCTGATGTCTCTCGGAATAGTTAGAAAACCATTCTTCTTTATCCCACTTTTTCCATAAAACCAAATAACTACCCACTAAGGGTGATTAAGGAGAAAAATGAGTTAATTATCTAATAATTAATAAATTACAAATAAATATGATAACTAACTTATCATATTATATTCATAACCTATAGTTTTAATATTACATCATATAAATTATATATAAACCATAGTTCTTTTTCTCTATTTTATGGCATTTAATATAAATCATATTTATATTAAATTTGATAACTATAAAATCTCATTCTTAGAAAAATATTTGAATTATATTCAAATATTTGTTCTTCCAATTAAACAATAATGTATCAAATACATTATATCAATTATATAATATATAATTTAATTAATTTAATTATATCATATATAATCAAATTCCTTCTTGTTAATTTAAACATTTCAAATTAACCCAAAAACTAATTCTCAACATAAATCCATTGAGCTACCAAGGGGATCTTATGGACCTATAGCTTGAAGCTCCAACAGTACGTGAATATTGACTAAACTCTTTAATCACATTATCCACCATCTGTTAACTATCAGGCACTTCACTAAAGACCGACAGCTGCACTCTTCGCACTACATATATATTTCTGTGTCTATTGGATATAACCAATCAACAGTACGATGACCCTTCACAAATCGCTCGTAAGTACAACTGGGCCAAATTACCATTTTGTTCCTGTAGTTACATCTAACTTCTTAAGTACCACTGATCCCTCTAATGAACAATAGATCATAGTCCCACTATGACCAAACCCCTCTCGGGCCAAGAGAGGGTGTAGTGCCACATTTTTCAAGACCCGAAATCAACCCTTAAGGAAGTAATTTATCTACTTACCCCTACTTCGGGGAAGGAGTAAATTCCATCTTGTGTAGTTGAGTTCCCAGCTCCTTGATCAAACGAATCCCCAAAATGGTAGGCTTGTTGAGTCAGCGATCTGGCCACTTTCACCCATGCAAATCAAAGGACCGCCCTAAAAGGCAGGAGTTCACAACTCATTCAGAATTATGGTCATGTTACCTATGGTCATCTTAGTGAAATGAAAGTCTCAATTATGAACGACATTATATAACAAGACTAAACATTTTGTGGTCTAGTCTTATACAAACTCCTTTGTATAGATTATCCCCGCTCGCATGTCTAATATAAGAATGATCAGGATCAGATCATTTGTAGCACTTTACAACATTTGTAACACCTACAAAGCGGGTTATACTTGTAGTGTCACCAGGATAAGATATCCAGCCTTATTCATATACTACAAACAATTTAGGTTATCACTTAAACACGATCCACTTGTATGTCTCCACATACATGTTTAAGTTACAATGACAACCATGGATCTTAGTTTATTGGTTTATGGTTAATGCAACTAAAATGTCATATATTTCATAGACAGAAATGAATAAAATATCATATATTATAAATCAAAGAATGTTTGTTCATACAAGTGTTTACAAACTACAAGACCTTACGAGATTTAGGGCATCAACCCCAACAAAAATCAACATCAACCTTTGCTACAATTGATTCATTGCCACAAACATTCAACTCTGAAATATCTTCACTCGGTTCACATCAGAAAGAGAGGGAGATTGGGAATATTAGGCTTAGTATAGAAAAGAATATCTTTCTCATAGATAAAATCGCCAAATACATCTTTATCAAAGCTATTTTTGCCACCATATGGACCATCATAACTCACAACTGTTTGATCAACCAGACCACAATCAACATCCATTTTCTCATATACATTCAAATCAGCAGGTCAACTTATCGTAGCAACACTAGCAGAAACATCAGTATAAGTAATGTCATCCTTTAACACAATCTCAAAACAATCAACCAATTAACTAGTTGAAGTAACATTAATAACTTTATGTAACTCAGTAACACAAATAATGCCAGTAGAAGCATTATCAACAACAAACACAACATTCCGTATAACATTCTCAGAAAAAGTAGGATCAACAGTTTCTTGGGAATCAATGATAGCAGCAACAAAAGCAGTAAATTCAATTTGATCAACAGTCAAACAAACATCATTCACAATATTTTTAGAGGAGACAACAGGCACATACCTAACATTTTCAATACTTTTAGTTGGAATAACATATTCAACAACGATATTAAGAGACACAATAACTTTACCTAGAGATTCAGTAAGAGCACCATTATCAATAATCCCATCACACAACATATGAGGTTCAACAAATGTCTCAGCAGTCACAATATGATCTATCAGAGTTTCAACAGAAGAAACATAGTCAATATAAGTCATATAATTAATCTCGGTATTTCCAATGACAGGTTTTGTGGGAACAATAGTATGAACAATACAAGTTAACACAACAGTTTTGGCAGGAACAATATTGTCGATAAGAGAGAAAACAAGCAAATCGGCATTCTCATCAGTGGGTTCAGTAGGCACAATAATCAAAACATCTAATACTTCAACGTGATCAATAATAGACACGGATTCTATCACAGTTATCAACATTATTAATTATTTGATCACCATTCTTAACTTTAGTTTCTTCAGTAAATACAAGCAAGTCAAGAGAAGTCAAATTTCTAAACATCTCAATAGAAAAATCAGATTTAGCAGTAGATGTGTATCCTTCAAAATCTTTAGTGGAAGTAGATGCCTAATATGACATATCCACAACCACATACTTGGTGAATTCAATGACATGATTTATGAGGTATTTCATTGTTAGGAAAATCGGTTTAACATCACACCTTTCCTTCTTAGTTTTATTATGTATTATAGGCTCACCATTGAAAGAGAAAGAAAGACCTCGCACTTGAACACCATAGATATTGACTCTTGATGAAAAATGACCCGTCTTGGAACCCTTTTTTCTTCTTTACTGATCTATTAATCTTTACTTTCAGAAGTCTGAGTATCTTGACAAGAATCCACCCTGGCAATAAAAAGTAGAATATGTACAATTGAGGAGAAACCAAACACAAAACTAACAGTCTCAATATATTTCAGAATCACAATCGAGATTTTCCTACTTATAAAAGCTAACTTGACCCACTTTAACTTTCTTTGATCAAATATCTTTAGTTGTTATAAGATAGTTTTACAAAGATATAAGGTTCTCTTGAGAAATTCAAATTGAACAACCTTCACAACTTTCATCTGTTTATTTCGAGATCTCAAAAAGTAAGTTGTTTGACCAAACTCATTTGAAGCTCAGTTTGTGTCTGTTGGATAGAATGTTCCACCATATTCTGAGACATCCTTCTAAAAGTTATATCATCATGATAAATTTGAAAAACAATCAACTTTCCTTCTAACTTCTTGAAATATAGAACACGCTTCAGTTCGTACTCAGGATGCACTCGATTGTTGGAGGAATACCCCAGAAATATATTGTAATCATTACTTGGAACTCATTTTTGTCTCGAGGCACAACTAGTCAGAATATAACTCGTGCCACTTAAAGGATGGAAATATTTCACATTATTAGAATTATTAGAATTTTTTCCCCTCCATATTTCAGTATTTAGGCACAAACACCTTGACTCAAGAGCAAGATAATTGGAAACATGACAACTAGTACATTTCATCATATTAAGAGTCGTCTCTTTAAGAGTATTATTCTTACACTTTACTATTCCACTATTCTAGGGAGAGACCACAACTTCATTGTGCTTAGGACTGTTAAAAACATGATTAACAATATTAAAAGTCCACAAGTAAAAATTATTAGATAAATGCGTACCTGATATGCCAGTCACATTGTCTTTGTTGGCCATCAAACATTTGTCTTTTGAGAAGCTTACAATAAGACCCTGATCACATAGTTGACTTATGCTGATTAAGTTTAATGTCAGCCCTTCTACATGTAAGCTCTCTCTTTTTTTACTCTTTCTTGGAAATCTTAGGGAACTTATAGTTAAAGTTGAACCCAGTGACTTAAGATTAAGTTTCATTTGGGAACATTAGCTGAGAGATATACTTGAAAAGAAAAAAGACAAAAGAATCGGCTCGACATTTTCTTCATTAAGGAAAGAAGTAAGGATCCAGAGAATAATTTAAGGGTAACAAACTAGTCGAGCTTGTAAAGGACATTCGAGGGTGAAATAGCAATGCTCAAAACAAGTCAAAGTCAAAGTCAACATAAAAGTCAATTATTTGTAAAAGTGGTGAATTTTTGGAATTTTTAAGTTTTAAAGGTAAATTTAGGATATTTAAGCTTTGTTATATTCAAATTGGGCTGGAATTAAAGAATGACTGAATAGAGAGAAGGGTAAACTCGAGGGAGAAGGAAAGAATGGGAAATTGATGGGTTTTTGGACAAAATTTTGATTATTCTTATGAAATTATCTCCTTGGGATAGCAAGAGGGAAAAGATTAGTCAAATGGGCACGTGGGAGACCTTAAGTAGGCGCCGGAAATTGGAAAAGGAAAGTTTAAATTGGAGTTTTGAGGTTTGGCCAGCTTTAAAAAGGGGAAAAAGAAAATAATTGAATCAAGAGATTTTTGTAAAGGAAAATTGAGCAAAAAGAAGCAAAAACATCGAGTGAGATGAGAGGAAGGTCGAGGAGTGTTTTGATTGAATAAATTTGGCTAGAAAAGCAAGAAAAATGAAGAAAAACAAAGGCCGCAAAAAAAGAGGCTCTTGGTTTTTAACAAATTCGAGACTTGTATGAACATTCAAAGCTTCAAATTTGAAGGTTAAGTTAATTATAAGGTCCCTCTAAAGCTTTGTAAAATTTATTTAAAGTTTTATTGGCAAGAAACGTTGTACTTAAACTCTGAAAAATTCTGCAACTTTTTACTGGAAAAACAGGAGTACCGTGGAGAGATTGGTCGATTACGGGAGTTCTAGAATGACTCGAACGTCCAAACTTTGAGGTAAGCTAAATCTAGTGACGAGTAAACGGTTTGTATAGGTTAAGCTTTCAATGGTCGACAAACGATGATGTTAAGTCTGAAACACTCATCGGAAAACATAAGCCGAATCTGGAAAATTTTGGGCTGGAGATTGAAGATGACTCTTGTCTATCATTTATTATCCGTCATTAAAAGCTGAAAATTCAATTTTAGGTTAATTTAGGTGCTTTTAAATATGATTAGGGGTCCAATTGGTATTTTTATGATACTTTAAAACTAAAATTATAATAAATTTGGATCCTAAGCCAATTTTAAAGTTGATCAAGGGGTTAACTTAAAGTAAACCCTAATTGGGGTTAATAGAAAAATTAGGCAAAATTGGACAAAATTAAGATTAATTAAGGTGTTCTTAATGTTAATTTAAGTTCTAATGGATATTAATAAGTTTTTTTGACCTTCGGATTGGATTAATTTAGAATCTTAAGTTAATCTTAAGATAATTTAAAGATTAAAGTGTAAGGTGAAATCTTGAAATTGGATTACATTGGACTTTGGGAAAAAATAAGTGTACTCAAGCTTGATTTAAGTTCTAATTAGTATCATTAAGATACTTTGAGCTTAAATTGGATTAACTTGGGGGAAATTAAGGTAATTTAAGTAATTAAAGAGACTTAATTGTGAGTAAACCCTATATTGAGTGAAATTATGGCTAAATTAAAAGGGAAACCCTAAAATGTTCAAGAATAAGGCCTAAGGGATATTAATGTAGAATTAGCTCTTATTGGAGATTGATTTTGGGATCTTAAGTTAACTCTAAAGTAATTAAGTGAGCATATTGCAAAGTGAACCCTATAGTAAAATCAAATTAGGGTTTTGGGAAAGTTTAAGAAAAAAATGGTAATATTTGAAGGTTAATTTTGAAATAATTGGATTATGGTAATATGGATATTAGCCAAGGGATTATCAACATAATATCAGAATAAACAGGAATAGGAAGAACTAGGAGTCTGAGGAGAAGCCAATGAACAGTGAGTAACTTTATTTCAAGTATTTTGATATAAAAATATAAACATATGATAGTATGCTATGATTTTCTAAATGTGTTGGCATGATCTGTTTTACTTGACTATTATTTTTGAAATGCATTGTATCATGATTTTTGAATGCTCACTGATTTTTTATGAACTGGAGTATTAAAAATATAGTTTGGAACCAGATTTTACTTTACTATGATTTGTATGGTTTTGTAAAAAACCTCTTGATGGTGGAATAAATGATGTTGAATGGTTTGTGAAAATGGTTTCAAACTACTAATTCTTGTACCCGAGAGATGGTTATTTTTCTCATGCTACTTGAATGTGTTTCAGTAGCACCGGTCAGGCCATCAGAGGGCAACTAGAATCAGATGCGGCCAGAGTATTCCGGGAAGTCTAGAGGTGTTGGGATTCTGCTCTAAATCTCGTAGGGTCATGTAGTTTATAATTGTATTGTAAAAACATTTTATTTATTTAATAAAATATGAGATGTTTTATTTGACATTTAGTAGCATTAAACACACAAACCAATAAACTAACATCCAAGGTCATCTTCTGTAGCTTAAACATATATGTAGAGACATACATGTGGATCATGTTTAAATGATAACCTCAATGGTCTGTAGTAGATGGATAAGGCTGGATACATTATCTTGGTGACACTACGAGTATGGCTCGCTTTGTAGAGTGCTACAAATGATTTGATCTTGATCATTCATGTGGAGACATGTGAGCGGGGATATTCTACACACAAAAGTTTGTATAATACTGGACTACGTAATGACTAGTCTCATTATATAATGTCGTTCATAATAGAGACTCACATTTCACCAAGATGACCATAGGTCACATGACCTAAATCCTGAGTGAGTTGTGAACTCCTGCCTATGAAGACAATCCTTTGATTTGTATGGGTGAGAGTAGCCAGATCACCGACTCAACAAGCCTACCATTTTAATAATTCGTCTGATTGGGGAGCTAGGAACATAGCTACATAAGACGGAGTTCACTCCTTTCCCAAGGTAGGGGAAAGTAGAACAATGTGGCGCCCACCCTCTCCTGGCCCAAGAGGAGTCTAGTCATAGTTGGACTATATGACAAAACGGTAATTTTGACCTAGCTGTATTTATGAGCAATTTGTGAAAGGTCATCGCATTATTAATTGGTTATATCAAATGAACACAGAAATATATATGTAGTGCGAATAGTACAGTTGTCGATCTTTAGTGGAGTGTTTGACGATTAATGGACGTTGAGTAAATTAATTAAAGAGTTTAATTAATTATTCAAATACCATTGGAGCTTCAAGCTATAGGTCCATGAGGTCCCCTCTATAGCTCAACAAGGTTTTTATAAGAATAAATTTTGGACAAATTAATCGAGAAAATTAATTATATGTAATATAATTATTTTAATTCAATTATATAGGATATAATTACTATAATGTATTTGATATATTATAATATAAAGTTCCTTTGAGAGGAATAAATATTTGAATATGATTCAAATATTTATTATGTGAATTGGATTCATATAATTAAATTTAATATAAATGGGATTTATATTAAATATTGTTGATAAGAGAATTAAACTAGAGGTTATATTGTATTGGATACAATATTAAACTATAGGTTATATGTTATATTTGATATAATATATATTATATGATAAAGTGGTTATCATATAAATATATGTTAAAGTTTTTGTTAAAATTAATTTGATTTATTAATTTTAATTCTTTTTACAAAAAAATATTTTTAGGGAGGGAGTTACCCTCTACTACGTTAGTAAGAACAGAGAGTTAAACAGTTTTTCATCATCTTCTTCCTCTTTTAGTTTTTATAGAGCAGTTATGAAAAATAAATAAATAAATAAGCTCTCCCAATCACTCAAATCACTTCCTCTCTCAATTAATTTTCTCCCTCACCAAAAAGCCAGAGCCCACACACTCCTAGATTCACATCTTAGAGAATACAGAGGAAAGTATTTTGGTAGTGGTCATTTGGGAAAATAAAGGTTTTCAAGTTCGTGTTTTTGCGGAGAAAAGGATACGTGAAAAAAACGTTCTCTAAGGGTAAGTCTCATCTTCCTAATTCTTTTCTCTTTCTATTGAGTATGCTGTATTTTTCATCTTAAATGCATAGTTTTCTATTTGGTCTCTGTAAATTTAATGTTCTGTAAATTTTGGGTTTTGGGTTCCATCTCGTTTCCACTCAAGGACCTTCAATGGTTCCTTCAATTGGTATTAGAGTGGGGTTTCTTGGACCAAAATTTTTCAAAATTTCAAGATTATTTTTACAGATTTCTAGTAGGATTTAAGCATTCTGTAATTTTCATTTGATGAGTGTTTAAGAATATGTTGGTTTAAAATTATTAGATGTTTTCGGGATTTGTTGCTTCTCTTTATTGCTTTGTATTTACAATTTTAATTTGTAAGGGCCCATGTTTTGGTTATATAATTGCAATCGAGTCTATATTTTTAAGTTCTTGAGTCATCGTGGGTTTTCTGGTGCCAATCTCAAGAAAATGAGACCATATTCGGTAGGGAAATGATGGAGAATGCGGCTGTACAGTGAAGATTATACTATAGCGTTGCAACGTTATGCCCTAATGTTGCAACACTGCGATGAAGAACAGTGTTTTGTTCTTTCCGTAGCATTGCAACACTTGGCACAGTGTTGCAACACTCCGAGATGGAAAGAACAAATTGGATCTTGTCTGATTCGGTTCGTGGTTCGTTTGATTCGCTTACGGTTCGATCAGTTCGAGCAGTTCGAGTTCGATTTGAAGGCTGGATGGTTCGGTCCAAGCGGTTCAAGGCTCAGTTCGCTAGTTTTGAACCGGTTGATTATTTATTTATGTCATAGTTAGATTTTTTATTAATTAAATTAATATAAGTGTTACATTAATTTAATTCATTGTTTATGTGTCCAATCCCGGTCAAATAATTTTTTTTTTATTAATTTTGTATTTTATGTACGATTTTTATTTAAATATATATGTCATATTGTATGTCATATAGTATTAAATCCCACCATAGGTTATGCATTTAATTTCCTGCATCATTTATATTTTAAGTGTTATAATATATATAATTGCATGATTTGATTAATAAAGCATGCTCATGCATCATATAATATAAATGTTATAATATATTCATGCATGCATTAATAACATATACATGCATCAATTATATTATAAGAGTTATAATATAGTGTATGGATGTATGTTTGAATGTATGTTATTATTTATTTCATTACTTTAGTATATAAATGTTATGTATGTTAGTAAAGAAATGGAATTGCATGAAGCATGTCACCACTTTAGGGGAATTTATAATTGTTATAACATTATCTAAGTATGCTTTCACATGCAATGTATGGTTTATTAATTTCATTTTTTAATAATTAGAATTATACGAAATTAGAATTAAAATCAATAATTCAGAATTACATGCAAACCTTAGGCTAAAATCATCTTTTAAATTGTTTTAAAATATGATTCATATAGACCTAAGATCACTTTTCTAATGAGAATAGAAATATAAGTTTAATTTTTAATCAGTTTAATAGGATTAAATTGATTCTTAATTAAAAGATTAAATTTGTAACAAATATATTCAGAAGGAACCTTTTGTCTAAGTTTGTTCTGTCTAGGCTGAGGTACTTAAGTGATGAAAACGTAACACCCTTATCTAGGAACTTACCTGGAAAGGTAATTAGATAGATTTGTTGATAAGCATGTAATGTTTGATTAAAGTTTATTAAAATGTTTAATAAACATTAATCAAAGTTGTTTAACTATCCAAAGTAAGTGTTACTTTTGGGCAAATTAAACAAACACTTAGTTAAAATCAGTAGCCAGGTTTTCTTAAGTTAATTAACTCTAGGTAAAACGCTCAATGGGAGAAAAATGGGGTATATGATATTTCATTTTTCCTATTAACATTTCTCCCTAAATTTTCACACCGTGGGATCTATACTTGGTCTCAAAGCACCTTGAGTGTCCCCCTACAAATGGGTGTTTGTATAGATCAATACCAAGATGAATGGAGAGAGCGTTTATAGTAAGTGGGAGTAGGACAAGTGTTAACTCATTCTTCGATCTGTCTCATTAGTTTGAAGTAAAGTTTCATGTTTGGTCTCATGTCACCTTGAATGTCTCCCTACGGATGGCATTCTGCATGACACTTTATTCACACTCTAGAAATGGATAAGGATTACTTTAGTTTTTGCCACAATCTGTTTTTTTTTTTCCTACGGTTGACTCATTGGGGCGAAACTCTAGAATCTAAAATGAAGGGTTACACTTACAAAAAATGTTAAGTGAGTTTAACCATTTTTAGATCGAACGATAGTGACTAATAGTTACAATAACAAGGGGTCATTATGTCTATTGGTTGAAGTAGTTTCATTTCAGTGAAGGGGCACCTGATCACTGATCACTCTATGGTGGCTTTTGTCCTATCACTGGAGCATCATTGCAAAATAGATGTCACTTAGGGTGCATTATATTATTTTGCTAAAATTGATTGGATTTTCTAAATGGGTTAATGCATGATATGCTAATATAAATAATTTCTATGGTTTAAACATTTTAATTATGACTTCCGCGACTTTAAATCTGCTCGTCGCCGACAGATTAATGAACAAAAATTATACGACTTGGAAAAACACAATCAACACTATACTGACCATCGATTACCTCCATTTTGTCTTAGCAGAGGATTGTTCTCTTATTCCTGCTCCAAATACCACTCAAAATGTTCGAGAGACATACGAGCAATGGTCACGGAAAAACGAGTCTTTCAGAAGTCTTAGCCAAGAAGCATGAGCCAATGATCACTGCCTATGAGATCATGGAGTC